>NC_053028.1:509502452-509598615 GCF_003073215.2 Triticum urartu | reverse complement strand
ATGAAATAAATAAATCAAATGATCCTCTTTTCAAATTTGAGAAAACTCTCAAATATGAAAATAACGAAATCTCCAGCTCTCTCCGAAGGTCCTTGAGTTGCGTGAAATTTCTAGGATCAACCAAAATGCAAGAAAAATATGATATGCATGATGATCTAGTGTATAACATTCCAAATTGCAAATTTGGGATGTTACAAACCTACCCCCCTTAAGATGAATCTCGCCCTCGAGATTCGGGTTGGCTAGAAAATAGGTGAGGGTGGTCCTTGAGAAAATCTTCTTCTCTCTCCCTGGTGGCTTCATCCTCTGAGTGATGGTTCCACTGAACTTTGCAAAACTTGATGACCTTGCTGCGGGTAACTCTGCTGGCATAATCGAGAATCTTGACTGGCTTCTCCTCATACGTCAAGTCGTCCTTCAACTGAATCGCTTCGAGTGGCAGGTATCTCTTAGCGGTACCTCCGCCATCTCGGCATGACATTTCTTCAGCTGAGAAACATGGAATACATCATGAACTCCTGACAGCTCCTCTGGTAATTCCAACCTATAAGCGACTTCTCCCATACATTGCAAGGTCTTATATGGTCCAACGAAACGCGGTGCTAACTTTCCCTTAACTCCAAAGCTCTTAACTCCTCGAAGTGGGGATACTCGAAGATAAACCCTGTCTCCGGTTTCGTAAACTGTCTCCTTGCGTTTAGAATCTGCGTAGCTCTTCTGCATGGACTGGGCTACCTTGAGCCTATCGCGAATCAAATTAACCTTCCGTTCAGACTCCTTAATCAAATCTGGTCCAAAGAACTGACGGTCTCCTACTTCGTCCCATGACAATGGTGTCCTGCACCTCCTTCCGTATAAAGCTTCGAAAGGTGCCATCTTCAAACTGGTTTGGTAACTGTTGTTATAAGAAAACTCCGCATACGGCAAGTTATCGTCCCAACTTGATCCATAATCTAGTGCACAAGCGCTCAGCATATCTTCCAAAATCTGATTGACTCTCTCGGTCTGTCCATCTGTCTGCGGGTGAAAAGCTGTGCTGAACTCTAGTCTGGTTCCTAAAGTTTCATGCAACTGATTCCAAAACTTTGAGGTAAATTGGGTTCCTCTATCTGATACGATACTTCTCGGAACTCCATGCAAACAAATGATCCTAGTCATGTATATCTTTGCCAACTTAGCACTGGTGTAAGTGGTCTTAACTGGTATAAAATGTGCTACCTTTGTCAAACGATCAACTACTACCCATATCGAATCATAGCCTGCTTTCCTCCTGGGTAGTCCTGTGATAAAATCCATGCCTATCTTATCCCACTTCCATTCGAGTATCGGCAATGGCTGTAACAATCCTGCTGGCTTCTGATGCTCTGCCTTTACTCTCTGACATACGTCACAAACTGCTACATATGCTGCAATATCCTTCTTCATTCCGGTCCACCAAAATGTTTCCTTCAAATCCAAATACATATTGGTATTCCCTGGGTGAATCGAATACGGTGAATCATGTGCCTCTTGCAAAATCAACTTCCTGATCTCCGGGTCATTGGGCACATAAACACGGTCCTCAAACCATAAGGTATCGTGCTCATCCTCACGAAATCCCTTTGCTTTTCCTTCGCTCATTCTCTCTTTTATAGAAGCAATCTCCTTGTCAGACTTCTGAGCTTCTCTGATCTTATCCATCAATGTTGACTGAATCTCCAATGCTGCTACATAGCCTCTCGGAACTATTTTCAAACATAGCTCACGAAGGTTTTCTGCTAACTCCTTGGGTATTTTCCCCGTCATTACCATATTGACATGGCTCTTACGGCTCAATGCGTCAGCTACCACATTAGCTTTTCCGGGATGGTAATGCAATCTCATGTCATAATCCTTGATGAGCTCCAACCATCTCCTTTGTCTGAGGTTCAACTCCTTCTGCGTGAAAATGTACTTCAAACTCTTGTGATCCGTGTACACCTCACAATGATTTCCAATGAGGAAATGTCTCCACGTTTTCAATGCATGCACTACGGCTGCTAACTCCAAATCATGCGTGGCATAATTCAACTCATGAGGCTTCAGTTGCCGTGAAGCATACGAAACAACTCTTCCTTCCTGCATAAGCACTGCTCCAAGTCCTCGACGTGAAGCGTCGCAATACACCTCATAATCCTTGGTCTGATCTGGCAAAATCAATACTGGTGAGGTGACCAAACGTTTCTTCAACTCCTGGAAACTAGCCTCACACTCCTCAGTCCATTTGAACTTAGTATCCTTCTTCAACAACTCCGTCATAGGCTTCACAATCTTTGAGAAATTCTCAATAAACCTCCGGTAGTATCCTGCGAGTCCAAGAAAACTCCCGATCTCTCCAACTGTTGTTGGTGCTCCCCATTCGGTTACGGTCTCAACCTTAGTGGGGTCAACTGCTATACCTTCTCCGGATATAACGTGTCCGAGGAATCCAACTTCCTTCAACCAAAACTCACATTTGCTGAATTTGGCGTATAACTGATGTTCCCTTAGTTTCTCCAAAACCAAACGCAAATGTTCCTTATGCTCCTCTTCATTCTTTGAATAAACCAGGATGTCATCAATGAACACTACGACGAACTTATCCAAAAACTCCATAAACACTTTGTTCATCAGGTTCATAAAATAGGCAGGTGCGTTAGTCAATCCAAATGACATAACGGTATACTCATACAGTCCATATCTTGTGGTGAATGCTGTCTTAGGTATGTCCTGCTCTCGAATCTTCAATTGATGGTACCCTGATCGCAAATCGATCTTGGAAAACACTTTAGCTCCTTGCAAACGATCAAACAGATCATTAATCATTGACAGTGGATACTTGTTCTTGATGGTTACTTCATTCAATCCCCGATAATCTAGAACCATCCTTAATGATCCATCCTTCTTTTCCACTAGAAGTACGGGTGATCCCCAAGGCGAAGAACTTGGGCGAATGTAACCTTTCTCCAGTAACTCCTTAATCTGATTCTTAATTTCTACCAAATCCTTTGCTGGCTCCGGTATGGTTGCTTTGATATTGGGCCGGTACCTGGCAATAACTCAATCAAAAACTCAATGTCTCTATCCGGTGGCATGCCTGGTAATTCCTCAGGAAATACATCAGGAAAATCCTTTACCACTGGTACTTCTTCTTGCACAACTCCTGTTAGAGAATTTACTTGTGTCCTGTTTGGCACATGCCGGGATACATACTTGATCCTTCTTCCTTCTGGTGTGGTAAGCAAAATTGACTTACTAGCGCAATCGATGTTTCCTCCATACATCGATAACCAATCCATGCCTAATATCACATCCAATCCTTGAGATTCCAATACTATTAGTTCTGAGGGAAACACATAGTTACCAATCCTTAATGGTAACCGATCACACCATTGTCTGGCCATAAACTCCGCTCCTGGTGAGCTTACTAACATGGGTGACCTAAGGGCTTGGGTTGGCAGGTTATATTTATCCACAAATCCCCTTGATATGTATGAATGCGATGCACCAGTATCAAAAAGAACGAGTGCAGTAAATGACTTAACCAGAAACTTACCGATTACTGCATCGGGCTGATCTTCAACCTCCTCCACATTAACGTGGTTCACCTGTCCCCTATTGAAAGGGTTCGGCTTCTTCCCAGAGCTTCCATTGCCATTTCCATTCTGGCCTTCGGGACATTCATTGGCATAATGTCCGGTCTTGGAACACTTGAAACAGGTGACTTGACTCAGGTCTCTCTTGGTTGGGGTCGATGGGGTGGTCCGGTTCTGGCCGTTGCTTCCTCCATTCCCATTACCATTCTTGTGGCCATTATGGTTGTGCGAGCTACCTCCTCCATGGGTGTGCTGAAACTGAAATCCCGGTTTAGGGGCAAAACGGGGCTTCTGCTGGGCTCCAGAGTTATACTTCCCCTGTCCATACTTTCTCTTACGGTTCTCAATCTGCTGTTGCTTCCCTTCAATCATGATGGCGCAATCTACCAATTCCTGGTAGTTGTTGAAACTTGCTACCATCAACTTCATGCTTAGTTCATCATTCAGTCCTTCCAGAAATTTCTCCTGCTTAGCTGCATCCGTAGCAACGTCATCTGGGGCATAACGTGCTAACTTGCTGAAATCGTCAACGTACTGGCCAACTGTCCTTCCTCCTTGGCGTAAGTTGCGAAACTCACGCTTCTTCAGGGCCATAGTTCCTGCTGAAACATGGGCAGTGCGGAAAGCTTGCTGAAACTGATCCCATGTGACAGTGGCAACTGGGTAAGTGGCTGTGAAGTTCTCCCACCATGCTGCCACGGGTCCGTCAAGCTGGTGTGCGGCAAACTTCACTTTCTCACCATCCGTGCATCCTGCAGTGGTCAACTCCCTTTCTATCTTGCGGAGCCAATCGTCTGCTACAATTGTCTCGGTGCTACTGGAAAACACCGGCGGATTCAGCCTAAGGAAACGGGCTAAGTGGTCAACAGGTGGTGGTGGTGGGTTGTTGTTGTTGTTCTACTGGTTCTGGACTAACATCTGCATCAATTGATTCTGCTGCTGGATCAACTGAGTGAGCTCCGGTGGGAATCCATTGTCACGTCTCGGAGGCATCTGAGGGTTTAGAAAAGGCGAGAATTAAGAATAGAGTGAGGTCTAAGGGAAAACACTACCCCAATGCACATGAGCAAATGCACACAAAGTCACTTCATTCAATCAAACAAGGGCTTACAATCGGTCTAAAACTATCGCAAAAGTGCTCGAACTATTGTGTTTACATGGGGGAATACTACTACTATCTGGTGGTCATCTAGAAATTTGAACCGGTGGAAGACTCCATGATATCTGCTCCAGCTTCGTCTTCAAAGTCGGGTTCACTTGGATCCGAATCGGTGTCGTCGATGATGATGTAGTTGTCCGGACATGCGACGTACTCGTCTTCCTCTTTGGATGCTAACTTCCTCTTGAGTTCTTCAATCTCCTGCTTAAGATCGCCATTGTGTCTTGCTAGAGCTACGATCTCGTCCATGTAGTCCTTGCGTGTAGACTTCAATTCTCCTTCTAGCTCGATGATCCTTGCCTTCGCATTCTTCAACTCTATCATATCGTTGCACATCTGGTTCTCGTGGCGTCGAATGTGCTGGTTTAACTCCTGGATGAAAGATGCAATGGATCTATCCTTCTTGGTGCTGACTAACTCCCATTGTTCATCTCGGCGTCCGCAAATCTGGTAGATAGTGTCCTTGAGGTCTTCTTGATAAACTTCTCCAATGCGTCCTATGGTGATATGAGCTGCCATGCTCTTTCCCAGACTCCAGGTTGGTGCATTGAAAACACTATCTATAGGCTTCGTGATTGGCGCGAATGTCCTTCCCAGAGCGTGAGCTTGAATCTTCCAGCGCTCCTCTTTAGGCAGAGTGGCGTTGAAGGTTCCCGTGAAACTTGGTAATCCAATGTTCAGGTACTTGGTGACTTCCTTCAGGTGAAATCCAAATGGGGTGCCTTCATCCGGTTGAGCATACTTAATCTTCGCGTGCGTCATCCTAAAAGAGTAGAAAAGATGAGGAGTTAGAAAATGAGAAGAGAATGGTGTTCTATGGCTTTAACTTAGTGGTCGTGTCCTACAGTCAGCGTGTGCTCTGATACCATCTCTGTCGCGACCCGACCCGAATGGATCAAGCGCTCTGTGCTCAGGTGTCATCCCTGGATCAGTAATGCTGACACCACACAGTACATCGAAGGATTTATAGTAGAGTGGCAATCACACACTTATTACATCGTTGTCTCAAAGAGAACTTATTACAATAAATATGGCTTAAGGCCATCTAATGTCGATAACAGTGGAAGACTTGGAAGATAAATGGGTCCATCAACTCCAGCGGCATCACTAAGTATAGAACCACGACCTAAAAGCACCTTACTCGTCATCTAAAAAGTCTGCAACATGAAGGTTGCAGCCCGAAAACGGGTCAGCACATGAAATATGCTGGCAAAGTAACACATAGAGAGTAATGGAATGAAACAGCTATACTATATGCATATATGGCTGGTGGAAAGCTCTATGGTTACAGTTTTGCGTAAAGCCAATTTTTCCCTACTGCAAAGGAATAAATTTATTTAACTATCAAGGTGGTTGTTAAACATCGAGAATGGTTGACAGCATTCCGATCCCAATTAAGTGAACAATTAAAACCCAACAACATTAATTAGAAGTAACATGATGAGATTCACATGATATTCAAGTACTAGATACTCAAGTTGTCCATAACCGGGGACACGGCTAATCATGATTAGTTTGTACACTCTGCAGAGGTTTGCGCACTTTTCCCCACATGACTCGATCGCCTCCGTTTGTTTTCTCGCACTACATGGTGTTTGAGAAACGGATGACCGAGACATAGTCTTTCAGAGGCGCTAGCACCTTACATGTGGGGTAGACCGTACCACCTACAACCCCTACATCTGCTAGTCCACCCCGTAAGAGTTCGCACAACTTAGTCAACTATGCCAGAGCCCATAGTAGCATGTGGCTGCACACGGAAGTTTCTAGCATGAATTGTCTTATGATCCCTTTGAGCCTGGGTGGTGGTCCAAAATAAAACAGGCAAGTCCTGATAGACATCAGGTGCCTCAATCCACCCAGATGTGTGTTTAAGTGGCCACCTTAGATAAACCATTAAAAATTATCAACTCACATCTGTCATGGATATCACTCACCCAATCCACGTCTACTAGCATAGCATGGCATAATAAGCAAACGTAGAAGTAACTCCCAAAGGTTTCATAATAATACAAGTAATAGGTACTACCTCATCTACTTCCCATCCCACAATTTAATTAGATCCTAATCATGCAATGTGAGAGGATTGATCTAATGCAATAAAACATGGGTTGTAGAAAAGGTATGATCAAAGTGTTACTTGCCTTGCTGATGATCCGCGAGACCTAGGGTTTCGAAGTAACAAGCGGCGCAATCCGGGTGATCTATCGCAGACAAACAACAAGCATACAATAAGTACTCATCTAATGCACAGGTAAAACTTGAACAAGAGAACGAATCAGAAAGTTCAACTTAAGAACTCCGGTTGCGAACAAAGAAACGGAAAACAAACGGCGGAAGAAAACAACTCGGTTCTAGCAAGTTAAATCTAGGTCAAATTTTACCGGGGCAAAAACTTGTTTAAGTTGATTAGACGGAACGGCGGTTTCGAAATGAAACTCCAGGCGCATGAATCACCTGATTCCGACAAACGAGCGAGAAGAAAGACTAGAACGAAGATCGGATCTGAGATCGCGATCGAGGAATAAATCCGACGAAAAGAAAAGACGAACGGTTAAACGAACGGACGTCGTTAACCGGGGAATAATCGGTGATCACGTTCGTTGAGACGAACGGTCCGAAAGAAGAACGAAAACCGATCTAGTGTTTTCGGAAAAGAAACCGAAAAAGAAACGGAAAACCGATCTAGGGTTTCGGAAGAAAACCGAAACAAAAACCGAAAGAAAAGAAAAGAAACGAAACGGTTCTCTTAAGAAAAACCGAACCGGGGAAGAAAAGAGGCGCGGCGCGGGGCTACCTCCAGCGGCGGTGGGGTGCAAGGGCGGCGGCGGCAGCTAGGCGGCTACGGCGCTGGCTAGGCGGCGGCGGCGGCTATAGGCGGCGGCTTGGGGAGGAGAGGGGGGGGGGGCTTGGGTATTTATACTAGGAGGGGGAGGGGGTAGATGCTTGGGCAAGGGGCAAGGGAGGGGGGGCGCCGGCCTAGAGTCCTACTAGGACTCGGCCTAGGGGGCGGCGGCTGGCGCGTAGGGCGCTGGGGCGGCGGCTTGGCGGCTGGGCCGGCCGGCTGGGCCCTTGGCCCAGGCGGGGCGCTGCTCTCTCTCTTTTTTTTAAAAAACGGTTACGCGCGCAGAAAAACAAAAGAAAGAAAATCTAAACGAGCTCCGAAAAACCTAAAGTAAATTTTCCCCGACTCCTAAAAATGAGTCGAACAAAATGAACTTTACTCCGGACCTAGAATGCAATTTTGGAAACACGCATTTTTCCCTATCCAAATAAAAGCAAACAAAACTCCGGCAAAACCAAAATTTGATTTATTCATCAAATCTTCATTTTTTTACTAAATTTGGGAAAGTCATGTTATTCCCTCTCTCATATTTTTGATATTGGAAAAATAATTGAAGATGAAATAAATAAATCAAATGATCCTCTTTTCAAAATTTGAGAAAACTCTCAAATATGAAAATAACGAAATCTCCAACTCTCTCTGAGTCCTTGAGTTGCGTGAAATTTCTAGGATCGACCAAAATGCATGAAAAATATGCTATGCATGATGATCTAGTGTATAACATTCCAAATTGCAAATTTGGGATGTTACACTTTGTCATCGGTATGTTACTTGCCCGAGATTCGATCGCCGTATCTGAATACCTAGTTCAATCTCGTTACCGGCAAGTCTCTTTACTCGTTCCGTAATGCATCATCCCGCAACTAACTCATTAGTTACATTGCTTGCAAGGCTTATAGTGATGTGCATTACCGAGAGGGCCCAGAGATCCTCTCCGACAATCGGAGTGACAAATCCTAATCTTGATCTATGCCAACTTAACAAGTACCATCGGAGACATCTGTAGAGCACCTTTATAATCACTCAGTTACGTTGTGATGTTTGGTAGCACAGAAAGTGTTCCTCCGGTATTCGGGAGTTGCATAATCTCATAGTCATAGGAACATGTATAAGTCATGAAGAAAGCAATAGCAACATACTAAACGATCAAGTGCTAAGCTAAGGGAATTGGGTCAAGTCAATCACATCATTATCTAATGATGTGATCCCGTTAATCAAATGACAACTCATTCTATGGCTAGGAAACTTAACCATCTTTATTCAAGAGCTAGTCAAGTAGAGACATACAGTGACACTTTGTCAGTCTATGTATCACACATGTACTAAGTTTCCGGTTAATACAATTCTAGCATGAATAATAAACATTTATCATGATATAAGGAAATATCAATAACAACTTTATTATTTCTCTAGGGCATATTTCCTTCAGTCTCCCACTTGCACTAGAGTCAATAATCTAGTTCACATCGTCATGTGATTTAACCAATAGTTCACATCTTTATGTGATTAGTTCACATCTCCTGTGACTAACACCCAAAGGGTTTACTAGAGTAATAATCTAGTTCACATCGCTATGTGATTAACACCCAAAGAGTGATCATGTTTTGCTTGTGAGAGTAATTTAGTCAATGGGTCTGCCACATTCAGAGCCGTATGTATTTTGAAAATTTTCTATTTCTATAATGCTTTGCACGGATCTACTCTAGCTAATCGCTCCCACTTTCAATATGTATCTAGATTGAGACTTAGAGTCATCTAGATCAGTGTCAAATCTTGCATCGACGTAACTCTTTACGACGAACTCTTTGTCACCTCCATATCGAGAAACATTTCTGTTCCACTAAGGATATTTTTTATCACTGTCTAGTGATCCACTCCTGGATCTTATTGTACCCTCTTGCCAAACTTATGGTGAGGTACACAATAGTTCTGGTACACAGCATAACATACTTTATAGAACCTATGACTGAGGCATAGGGAATGACATTTTCATTCTCTTTCTATTTTCTACCGTGGTCGGGTTTTGAGTCTTTACTCAACTTCACACCTTGCAACACAGGCAAGAACTCCTTCTTTGACTTTCCATTTTGAACTACTTCAAAATCTTGTCAATGTATGTACTCATTGAAAATATATTAAACGTCTTGATCTATCTCTATAGATCTTGATTCTCAATATGTATGTAGCTTCACCGAGGTCTTCCTTTGAAAAACTCCTTTATGCTTTCCAGAAAATTCTACATTATTTCCAATCAACAATATGTCATTCACATATAATTATCAGAAAGGCTGTAGTGCTCCCACTCACTTTCTTGTAAATACAGGCTTCACCGCAAGTCTGTATAAAACCATATGCTTTGATCACTTTATCAAAGCATATATTCCAACTCCGAGATGCTTGCACCAGTCCATAAATGGATCGCTAGAGCTTGCACACTTTGTTAGCACCTTTAGGATTGACAAAACCTTCTTGTTGCATCATATACAACTCTTCTTGAAGAAATCCATTAAGGAATGCAGTTTTGACATCCATTTGCCAGATTTCATAAAATATGGCAATTGCTAACATGATTCGGACAGACTTAAGCATCGCTACAAGTGAGAAAATCTCATCGTAGTCAACATCTTGAACTTGTCAAAAACCTTTTGCGGCAATTCGAGCTTTGTAGATAGTAACACTACTATCAGCGTCTGTCTTCCTCTTTAAAATCCATTTATTCTTAATGGCTCACCGATCATCGGGCAAGTCAATTAAAGTCCATACTTTGTTCTAGTACATGGATCCCATCTCAGATTTCATGGTTTCAAGCCATTTCGCGGAATCTGGGCTCATCATCGCTTCCTCATAGTTCATAGGTTCGTCATGGTAAAGTAACATGACCTCCAGAACAGGATTACCGTACCACTCTGGTGCGGATCTCACTCTGGTTTACCTACGAGGTTCGGTAGTAACTTGATCTGAAGTTACATGATCATCATCATTAGCTTCCTCACTAATCGGTGTAGTAGTCACAGGAACAGATTTCTGTGATGAACTACTTTCCAATAAGGGAGCAGGTACAGTTACCTCATCAAGTTCTACTTTCCTCCCACTCACTTCTTTCGAGAAAAACTCCTTTTCTAGAAAGGATCCATTCAAAGCAACGAATATATTGCCTTTGGATCTGTGATAGAAGGTGTACCCAACATTTTCTTTTGGGTATCCTATGAAGACGCACTTCTCCGATTTGGGTTTGAGCTTATCAGGTTGAAACTTTTTCACATAAGCATTGCAACCTCAAACTTTAAGAAACGACAGCTTAGGTTTCTTACCAAACCATAGTTCATACGGTGTCGTCTCAGCGGATTTAGATGGTGCCCTATTTAACGTGAATGCAGTTGTCTCTAATGCATAACCCCAAAACGATAGTGGTAGATCGGTAAGAGACATCATAGATTGCACCATATCTAATAAAGTACGGTTATGACATTCGAACACACCATTACACTGTGGTGTTCCAGGTGGCGTGAGTAGTGAAACTATTTCACATTGTTTTAACTGAAGGCCAAACTCTTAACTCAAATATTTTACCTCTGTGATCATATCGTAGAAACTTTTATTTTCTTGTTACGATGATTCTCCACTTCACTCTGAAATTCTTTGAACTTTTCAAATGTTTCAGACTTGTGTTTCATTACGTAGATATACCCATATCCGCTCAAATCATCTGTGAAGGTCAGAAAATAACGATACTTGCCGTGAGCCTTAACACTCATCGGACCGCATACATCAGTATGTATTATTTCCAATAAGTCAGTTGCTCGCTCCATTGTTCCGGAGAATGGAGTCTTAGTCATCTTGCCCATGAGGCATGGTTCGCAAGCATCAACTGATTCATAATCAAGTGATTCCAAAAGTCCATCAGCATGGATTTTCTTCATGCGCTTTACACCAATATGACCTAAATGGTAGTGCCACAAATAAATTGCACCATCATTATTAACTTTGCATCTTTTGGTTTCAATATTATGAATATGTGTATCACTACGACCGAGATCCAACGAACCATTTTCATTGGGTGTGTAACCATATAAGGTTTTATTCATGTAAACAGAATAACAATTTATTCTCTTACTTAAATGAATAACCGTATTGCAATAAACATGATCAAATCATATTCATGCTCAACGCAAACACTAAATAACACTTGTTTAGGTTCAACACTAATCCCAAAAGTATAGGGAGTGTGCGATGATGATCATATCAATCTTGGAACCACTTCCAACACACATCGTCACTTCACCCTTAACTAGTCCATGTTCATTCTGCAACTCCCGTTTCGAGTTACTACTCTTAGCAACTGAACCAGTATCAAATACCGAGGGGTTGCTATGAACACTAGTAAAATACACATCAATAATCTGTATATCAAATATACCTTTGTTCACTTTGCCATCCTTCTTATCCGCCAAATACTTGGGGCAGTTCCGCTTCCAGTGACCAGTCCCTTTGTAGTAGAAGCACTTAGTCTCAGGCTTAGGACCAGACTTGGGCTTCTTCACTTGAGCAGCAACTTGCTTGCCATTCTTCTTGAAGTTCCCCTTCTTCCCTTTGCCCTTTTCTTGAAACTAGTGGTCTTGTCTACCATCAACACTTGATATTTTTCTTGATTTCTACCTTCGTTGATTTCAGCATTACGAAGAGCTTGGGAATCGTTTCCGTTATCCCTTGCATATCATAGTTCATCACGAAGTTCTACTAACTTGGTGATGGTGACTAGAGAATTCTGTCAATCACTATTTTATCTGGAAGATTAACTCCCACTTGATTCAAGCGATTGTAGTACCCAGACAATATGAGCACATGCTCATTGCTTGAGCTATTCTCCTCCATCTTTTAGCTATAGAACTTGTTGGAGACTTCATATCTCTCAACTCGGGTATTTGCTTGAAATATTAACTTCAACTCCTGGAACATCTCATATGGTCCGTGACGTTCAAAACGTCTTTGAAGTCCCTATTCTAAGTCGTTTAAGCATGATGCACTAAACTATCAAGTAGTCATCATATTGAGCTAGCCAAATGTTCATAACATCTGCATCTGCTCCTGCAATAGGTTTGTCACCTAGCGTTGCATCAAAGACATATTTCTTCTGTGCAGCAATGAGGATAAACCTCAGATCACGGATCCAATCCGCATCATTGTTACTAACATTTTTCAAATTAGTTTTCTCTAGGAACATATCAAAAATAAAACAGGGGAGCTAAACGTGAGCTATTGATCTACAACATAGATATGCTAATACTACCAGGACTAAGTTCATGATAAATTGAAGTTCAATTAATCATATTACTTAAGAACTCCCACTTAGAAAGACATCCCTATAATCTTCTAAGTCATCACGTGATCCAAATCAACTAAACCATAACCGATCATCACGTGAAATGGAGTAGCTTTCAATGGTGAACATCAATATGTTGATCATATCTACTATATGATTCACGCTCAACCTTTCGGTCTCAGTGTTCCAAGGCCATATCTGCATATGCTAGGCTCATCAAGTTTAACCTGAGTATTCTGCGTGTGCAAAAACCGGCTTTCACCCGTTGTAGATGGACGTAGAGCTTATCACACCCGATCATCACATGGTGTCTGGGCACGACGAACTTTGGCAACGGTGCATACTCAGGGAGAACACTTTTATCTTGAAATTTAGTGAGAGATCATCTTATAATGCTACCGTCAATCAAAGCAAGATAAGATGCATAAAAGATAAACATCACATGCAATCAATATAAGTGATATGATATGGCCATCATCATCTTGTGCTTGTGATCTCCATCTCCGAAGCACCGTCATGATCACCATCGTCACCGGCGCGACACATTGATCTCCATCGTAGCATCGTTGTTGTCTCGCCAATCTTATGCTTCCACGACTATCGCTACCGCTTAGTGATAAAGTAAAGCATTACAGCGCAATTGCATTGCAAACAATAAAGCGACAACCATATGGCTCCTGCGAGTTGCCGATAACTCGGTTACAAAACATGATCATCTCATACAATAAAATTTAGCATCATGTCTTGACCATATCACATCACAACATGCCCTGCGAAAACAAGTTAGACGTCCTCTACTTTGTTGTTGCAAGTTTTACGTGGCTGCTACTGGGCTTAGCAAGAACCGTTCTTACCTACGCATCAAAACCACAACGATAGTTCGTCAAGTTGGTGCTGTTTTAACCTTCGCAAGGACCGGGCGTAGCCACACTCGGTTCAACTAAAGTTGGAGAAACTGACACCTGCCAGCCACCTGTGTGCAAAGCATGTCGGTAGAACCAGTCTCGCGTAAGCGTATGCGTAATGTCGATCCGGGCCGCTTCATCCAACAATACCGCCGAACCAAAGTATGACATGCTGGTAAGCAGTATGACTTATATCGCCCACAACTCACTTGTGCTCTACTCGTGCATATGACATCTACGCATAAAACCTGGCTCGGATGCCACTATTGGGGAAGGTAGTAATTTCAAAAAAATTCCTACGCACACGCAAGATCATGGTGATGCATAGCAACGAGAGGGGAGAGTGTTGTCTACGTACCCTCGTAGACCGTTCGCGGAAGTGTTATATCAACGCGGTTGATTTAGTCGTACGTCTTCACGTCCGACCGATCCAAGTATCGAAAGCACGGCACCTCCGAGTTCTGCACACGTTCGGCTCGGTGACGTCCTCGCCTTCTCGATCCAGCAAGAGGGGCGAAGTAGTAGCTGAGTTCCGGCAGCACGACGGCGTGGTGACGGTGTTGGTGAAGAACAATCTCCGCAGGACTTAGCCTAAGCACTACGAAAACTATGACGGAGGATAAACTAGAGGGGACGGGGTTGCCGGCACACGGGGCTGGTGGTGTACGTGCATCTCGACTAAGTCTAGCTCGTGGTGGGAGATCCGGGCTCATAAAATTGCGAAACAGCGCCTTACCGCCAGATCGTAGAGGAGGACCGGTGGTCCGAAACGGGAGCGGCAGATGTAGCGGTGACGATCGGCGCTTAGGTCATGTAATTACTGTACTCTTTAGTCAGACTACGCCGGAACGGAAAAAGCCGCCGCAACCTCCGCGCTGCCAACGAAGGCGGACCGGTAATGCGAGGAGGCCGGGCCACGCAGGCGAACCGCAGGGTACTCCCTGCCCGGGGCTACCCTGCGAAACGAGGCCGTGCGGGGAGCCATGTGGCCGAATCAGTCGCCCGTCGATCGGATCATACTGATGTAAACCTCGACCGTTCCTACTCTACCCTCCGACGAACTCCGGCGAACTTCTTTCAACTCCGGCGGTTTCCCCAAAAATGCACTCCGGCGACCGCGAACTCCGGCGAGCTTCCCCGACCATCCTCGGTTCCCGTGCGATCTGATCTGAGATCTGAAAATATCTCCTCGGTTGACTTTCCTCCGAACCCTAATTTTTTATGCGATCTTTGACCTGCTGTAACTTTGCATCCGTAGCTCCGTTTTGGACATATAGTATATCAAAATGTTCGTCTCGACGAGTACATCATTTCATTCCATTGCATCATTTTCATTTGAGTTCATCTTGATGCCCGAAATGCTGTTAGAAGGAGGCTTCGTGAGTTAATTGTCAGATCTGCTAGTTCATCTTAGACTTTTGTCATTTTTGCCATGATTATTGTGTGCATGCTATGCCTGTGAGTCCTTCATATGTTTTGTTAAGGATTTTGTCTTCTTTCCAGAGGTGCAACCCATGCATTTTTAGGATGTGTGTGGTGACTTGTGCAAGCTTGCAAAGTGAGGCACCCGGTAAATCTGTTTTCAGGGACTTAGTAGTTTTCACTAAGTCTGGGATTATTTAGTTCATGATGCCATATGTTCAGCTTGTTTCCTAGTGATCCGTGCCTCTTTTGAGGATGATCAGTAAAGGAGTTTTGTTAATCATGTTATGCTCTATCCATCCATGTCTTTGTTTGCAATTATGGAGCACCCTAGCTTGAGTCAATCGAGCTCTACTTTTGCTTCGTTGAATCTGGGCAGATCGTCAACTCGTTTGCGATTTTGCCGATGCTATTGTAGTTGATCCGTGCATGCTATGCCATTGTTCTTGCCATGTCTAGCTAGATTTTGTGCCTTCTTTAATGGATGTATGCTTGTCCTTGCCATGACTTGCACCGTAGTGAGTGCATCGAGCTCGTTTACATGCCTTCGTGAGTTATATTTCAGCATGTCTCAGTTTTCACTAAGTCTGAAAACTGATTGTGTTTTAGCTATGTTCGTGTGCCCGTTAGTATATTTTGTGATCCCTTTTGGCCCCAGGTCACTTTGGGTCTTTTGTTAAGCTTGTTGAGTAGCTCCATGCCATGTCTTACTTTGTCAATCAGGTCATGTATCATGTTGTTTTGCTGCTCCGAAGAGGGCTTCATGATCTGAAATTTCAGACAAGTGTTAATTTCACTAAGTCTGAGCTGTTTTGCATTTGCGTTTTTGCCATGCTTGTTTGAACCTCATAATGGATGAATTGGCCGTAGCTCAGTGCTAGACTTTTGTTAAGCATCTTGTGTGCATCCCTGCCATGTATTTTGTGTCATGTTTGGTGGCTGTAGCATGTTCTCGTTGCATTTAGATGCCTACTTGCTGTAAATCGCAGACCGGTGTCATTCTTAAATCGCTTGCCATTTCCAAACCGTAACTCCGATTCCGGCGTTCTTTAATATCGTTTTCAAGCGATTTCATCTCATCTTTCCAGTGGCACCCTTGGAATTCCAAGTTGAGGCCAGGTTCATGCATTTCCTGTCATATCTTGCATTTTGCATCCCGCATCGCATCCCGCATAGCATATCATCTTTGCATCGTGTTGATTGAGTTTGCACGTGGTTGATTGTATCCTTGTTTGCTTGTTTGTCTTGTTGGGTAGAGCCGGGAGACGAGTTCGCTACGAGGAGCCCGTTGAGTTTGCTTGTGAGGATCCAGTCAACTCTGACAACTGTGCAGGCAAGATGATCATACCCTCGAAATCACTACTATCTTTGCTATGCTAGTTTGCTCGCTCTTTTGCTATGCCAATGCTACGATGCCTACCTTTTGCTTGTCAGCCCAAATTGCCATGTCAAACCTCTAACCCACCATTGTCCTAGCAAACCGTTGATTGGCTATGTTACCGCTTTGCTCAGCCCCTCTTATAGCGTTGCTAGTTGCAGGTGAAGATTGGAGGCCGTTCCTTGTTGGAACATTTATTTACTTGTTGGGATATCATTATATTGCTAATGTTATCTTAATGCATCTATATACTTGGTAAAGGGTGGAAGGCTCGGCCTCTCGCCTAGTGTTTTGTTCCACTCTTGCCGCCCTAGTTTCCGTCATATCGGTGTTATGTTCCCGGATTTTGCGTTCCTTACGCGGTTGGGTTATAATGGGAACCCCTTGATATTTCGCCTTGATTAAAGCTTTTCCAGCAATGCCCAACCTTGGTTTTACCATTTGCCACCTAGCCTTTTCTTTCCCTTGGGTTCTGCAGACTCAAGGGTCATCTTATTTTACCCCCCCGGCGCAGTGCTCCTCTGAGTGTTGGTCCACCTGTCAGCTGGTGGCCACCAGGGGCAACTCTGGGCTGGCCTACCCGTAACCCTGACAATCTGAGTGTGCCCTGAGAAAGAGATATGTGCAGCTCCTATCGGGATTTGTCGGCACATTCTGGGCGGTGTTGCTGGTCTTGTTTTAACCTGTCGAAGTGTCTTGAGTTACCGAGATACCGAGTCTGATCGGAACGTCTTGGGGAGGAGGTCTATTCCTTCGTTGACCGTGAGAGCTTGTCATGGGCTAAGTTGGGACTCCCCTGCAGGGATTGAACTTTCGAAAGCCGTGCCCGCGGTTATGGGCAGATGGGAATTTGTTAATGTCCGGTTGTAGATAACTTGAACCTTAATTAATTAAAATGAATCAACTGAGTGTGTTACCGTGATGGCCTCTTCTCGGCGGAGTCCGGGAAGTGGACACGGTGTTGGAGTAATGCTTGCGCAGGTTGTTCCTCTAGTTTCTCGCTCGCGCTTTGCCTCCTCTTCTCGCTCTCTTTTGCGATATAAGTTAGCCACCATATATGCTAGTCGCTTGCTGCAGCTCCACATATATTGCCTTTCCCTTCCTATAAGCTTAAATAGTCTTGATCGCGTGGGGTGCAGATTGCTGAGTCCCTGTGGCTCACAGATACTATTTAACTCAGATGCAGGTCCAGGTGATTCCGCTCCAGGTGACGCGTACGAGCTGAAGTGGGAGTTCGACGAGGACTCTCAGCGTACTATGTCTTTTCGATCGATCAATAGTGGTGCCCAGTTGGGGTGATTGGGACCGTGTCGCATGTTGGGTTTCTTTCTATTTTGGCGCCGTAGTCGGGCCATGAGTGTTTGTATGATGTAATGTTATTTATGTACTTGATTGACGTGGCGAGTGTAAGCCAACTATGTTCTCCCCTTTTATTTATATTACATGGGATGTTGTGAAGATTGCCTAACTTGCGACATATGCCTTCAATGCGATTATGTCTCTAAGTACGTGCCTCGACACGTGGGAGCTATAGTCGCATCGAGGGTGTTACACTCCAGATCTTGCCCCCACATACAGACGTAAGATCACGTACTCTGGGTCTAAAATGTGACTTAGAGTCATCCAATCTTATATCATGATTCTTACCGGTGGCCCAAGTGTGTCGAAGCTAGCTCGGCGTAACCCTTTACGACGAGCTCCTGTCTTGTACCACCTTCTCTTATACCGGAGAAAACATAATGCTCGTTTGTAGTCCTCTGGGTGTCATGTACTTCAGGATATTCATGACTTTCGAGATACATCCAAAGTGATTCTCCATGCCGCGGGTTTAAATCTTCTGACATATATGGTACCTTCCTAACGCCAACTCACGGCCAAAAGGTGTCCCACAATCAGGTCTACGATCACATCATAGCATACATGATAGAAGTAATGCCGCTAGGCCGAGGCGACACATAGGGGACCACTCATCTTTTTCTCTATCTCTGCCGTGGTCAGTGGCTTGAAGCCGATGCTCAATCTCGTACTTGCAATACCAGGCTAAGAACCCCTTCTTGTCTGACCATTTTGAATTCTTCAACTATCTTGTCAAGGTACGTACTTGTGAAAGACCAATGTATTGAGGACCGTCTCGATCTATCTCTATAGATCTTGAGCCTAATATATAAGCGGACGCACTTCCTTCCAAGATCCTGTCAGATGTTTCACTACCTTGTTCTTCTACCAAGTCGGCTTTGAATGCTTTCTCCACCGAGAGGATTTATATCCTACCGGGAATATCGATGTTCCCATGTCAACAGTCATGTCAGTCCAACATATTCAATATGAGAATTGCCCGCTCAGAGCTCCCACTTCACTCCATTATTCGCCATCGCTTAGATTAAAAACTTGACACGAGTCCCTGGACTCCATAAGTCTGCACTAAACCAATGCTTGTGAATTGATCGCTCACTAAGCATAAAACGAATGTTCCAGGGACATCGAGATGCTGCAGAGCACGCAGCCCATAAAAATCTGTCTTTGGAAGCGGCTTTGACCCCCACAACATATGTCAGCATTGAAGCTTAGGTCACAAAAACCTTCCGGCTGCATCAATGCATATACACAATTCTTACCTTAAGGAAAACCATCGAAGAATATGCCCGTTTGACGTCCATTTGCCAATATCTCTAGATTCCAAAGGCCATTTGCCATATCATAATCTCAGAATGGCGGCAATTGCTAACATGATTCGGACGGACTTCAGCTTCGCTACAGGTGAGAAAGTCTCATCGTAGTCAACCCCTTGAACTTGTCGATAACCCTTAGCGACAAGCCGAGCTTTATAGATGGTCACATTACCATCCGCGTCTGTCTTC
This sequence comes from Triticum urartu, assembly GCF_003073215.2. Lineage (NCBI taxonomy): Eukaryota > Viridiplantae > Streptophyta > Magnoliopsida > Poales > Poaceae > Triticum > Triticum urartu. The sequence continues at coordinate 509,579,135 of NC_053028.1, read as the reverse complement.
TTCTTAAAGATCCATTTATTTTCTATGGCTCGCCGATCATCGGGCAAGTCAGTCAAAGTCCATACTTCGTTTTCATACATGGATCCTATCTCGGATTTCATGGCTTCCAGCCATTTGTCGGAATCCGGGCCCGCCATCGCTTCTTCATAGTTCGAAGGTTCACCGTTGTCTAACAACATGATTTCCAAGACAGGGTTGCCGTACCACTCTGGTGCGGAACGTGTCCTTGTGGACCTACGAAGTTCAGTAGCAACTTGATCTGAAGTTTCATGATCATCATCATTAACTTCCTCTCTAGTCGGTGCAGGCACCTCAGGAACATTTTCTTGAGCTTGCGCCATTTCCGGTTCAAGAGGTAATACTTCATCAAGTTCTACTTCCTCCCACTTATTTCTTTCGAGAGAAACTCTTTCTCTAGAAAGGACCCATTCTTGGCAACAAAGATCTTGCCTTCGGATCTGAGGTAGAAGGTATACCCAACAGTTTCTTTAGGGTATCCTATGAAGACGCATTTTTCCGACTTGGGTTCGAGCTTTTCAGGTTGAAGTTTCTTGACATAAGCATCGCATCCCCAAACTTTTAGAAACGACAGCTTAGGTTTCTTCCCAAACCATAATTCATACGGTGTCGTCTCAACGGATTTTGATGGAGCCCTATTTAAAGTGAATGCGGCAGTCTCTAAAGCATAGCCCCAAAATGATAGCGGTAAATCGGTAAGAGACATCATAGATCGCACCATATCTAATAGAGTGCGATTACGACGTTGGACACACCATTACGCTGAGGTGTTCCAGGCGGCGTGAGTTGTGAAACTATTCCACATTTTCTTAAGTGTGTGCCAAATTCGTGACTCAAGTATTCTCCCCACGATCTGATCGCAAGAACTTGATTTTCCTGTCACGTTGATTCTCAACCTCACTCTTGAAATTCCTTGAACTTTTCAAAGGTCTCAGACTTGTGTTTCATTAAGTAGACATACCCATATCTACTCAAGTCATCAGTGAGGGTGAGAACATAACGATAGCCACCGCGAGCCTCAACACTCATTGGACCGCACACATCAGTATGTATGATTTCCAATAAGTTGGTTGCTCGCTCCATTGTTCCTGAGAACGGGAGTCTTGGTCATTTTACCCATGAGGCATGGTTCGCACGTGTCAAATGATTCGTAATCAAGAGACTCTAAAAGTCCATCTGCATGGAGCTTCTTCATGCGTTTGACACCTATGTGACCAAGGCGGCAGTGCCACAAGTATGTGGGACTATCATTATCAACTTACATCTTTTGGTACTCACACTATGAATGTGTAGGACCTCGATTTCAGTAAACCATGCAATCGGCGCCTGCGAGCGCTAAAATACTTTCAGAACCATAAAAGCGCTCACTTTCGAGACGACTCTCTCGTGGACACACTCAACAAATATGCATACTCCAAGATATCTCAGATAAATAACAACCATATATTCTCAGATTATCGAAATCAGTAGCCATCTCGAATTAAACGAATCACTGATACAATGTTCATGCTCAAAGCTGGCACTAAATAAACAAATAAATTATTGAGGTTTAAAACTAATCCCGTAGGTAAATGTAGAGGTAGCGTGCCGACGGCAATCACATCGACCTTGGAACCATTCCCGACGCGCATCGTCACCTCGTCCTTCGCCAGTCTCCGCTTATTCCGCAGCTCCTGCTTTGAGTTACAAATGTGAGCAACCGCACCGGTATCAAATACCCAGGAGCTACTACGAGTACTGGTAAGGTACACATCAATTACATGTATATCACATATACCTTTCTGTTGCCGGCCTTCTTGTCCGCTATTTGGGGCAGTTCCGCTTCCAGTGACACTTCCTTGCAATAAAAACACTCAGTCTCGCTTGGGTCCATTCTTTGGCTTCTTCCCGGCAGCTTGCTTACCGGGCGCGGCAACTCCCTTGCCGTCCTTCTTGAAGTCTTCTTACCCTTGCCTTTCTTGAACTTAGTGGTTTTATTCACCATCAACACTTGATGTTCCTTTTTGACTTCTACCTCTGCTGATTTCAGCATTGCAAATACTTCAGGAATGGTCTTTTCCATCCCCTGCATATTGAAGTTCATCACAAAGCTCTTGTAGCTCGGTGGAAGCGACTGGAGAGATTCTGTAGTTCTGTCAATGACCGCATCATCCAGAATTAACTCCCAGGCTGAGTCAAGCGGTTAGTAGTAGGCAGTCCCTAAGATCGAGCTCTCAGTGAGTATGAGTGGCCCTCTCTGGCGACAGACTATTTTCCTCCATCTTACAGCTGAAGAACTTGTCGGAGACTGACTTCATATCTCTCGACCCGGGCATGAGCTTGAAAAACCATTTTCAGCTCTTCGAACATCTCATATGCTCCGTGTCGCTCTCAAAACGCTTTTGGAGCCCCGGTTCTAAGCTGTAAAGCATGCCGCACTGAACGAGGGAGTAATCATCAGCACGTGTCTGCCAAGCGTTCATAACGTCTTGGTTCTGTGGGACGGGTGCGTCACCTAGCGGTGCTTCTAGGACATAATCTTTCTTGGCAGCTATGAGGATGATCCTCAGGTTCCAGACCCAGTCCGTATAGTTGCTGCCATCGTCTTTCAGCTTGGTTTTCTCTAGGAACGCGTTGAAGTTGAGGACAACGGGCCATTTGATCTACAAGACATATTGTAAAGATTTTAGACTAAGTTCATGATAATTAAGTTCATCTAATCAAATTTACTCAATGAACTCCCACTCAGATAGACATCCCTCCAGTCATCTAATGTGATGCATCCATGTTTAAAGATACCCTTACTTCCCTCACTCAAAACCCAATAAGAACACATGCCTCACAAAGACCACTGATTCTGCTGGGGCCTATACCGTAGATAAGTTCTTGAGTCCCAAAATAATATACAATTCGACTTATATGCAAAGCTGCTCGTTCAATATCAATGTCCTCGAAACAGTAGACAGTGAATAGTCTATAGACATGGACATGCTAGTGAAAAAACAATCTTATCTATGGTTTGTGCGTAGGTATCTATTATCGATTGAATCTTCCCCTGCACTCATAGATCAAGTCGAAGCACTTTCTTCGGTTAATACTAACTAGTTTTTCCGAGGACCGCGGTCGCCACATGCTTCTGTAACTGCCATCAAGACTTGATTCCATATCTCATATGTCTCATCAGCTCGTTTGTTCACAGCCTTAGAAATATGCGTATTTAGGCTAGCAGTTTCCTAATCAATACTCTGTACTAGGATAACCTATCACCAGCAGTAGCATTATCTATTTTGATTCAGTGTAGGTTCATAGATTATCGAGATGCAAATCTAATCTGCTCTACTCTCGCGGTGTACATGCTACACCGTGAACGAGAGTGGCTCAGAGGTACTCACGTATTTTCCGATCAAGAAACCAGTGACAGCTCTTCGATTTCGCTATATAAATTATTCCTTACCGAAGTACAGTTATCCAGCGCTTAGCCAAACAGCCGCTTCACTCCCCGGCAACGGCGCCAGAAAAAGAGTCTGATGACCCACAGTATAGGGGATCCACGTATGTCCCTTTTGAATAAGTAAATTAACTGTACGAAGATCCATCCATATCGAAGGTAGTCTCAAAGAAGGGACTACGATTGACTAAACTCGGTTTTCTACATCCGCAAGCGAATATTTCTCTGACAAGATACTATGATAGATTACAGTTAAAAAACAGATATCGATATTTGCGTGCTAAGATATACTATATGTTAACGAGCTAACACAAGTAGAACTCATGACCGATATAAATCATATCGATTTTCTACCTCAATGTTGAGGCTCCCTACTTACTCCTCTTGTTCTGCACAAGCGACATGAGCCTTGGAACTCACGTAGCATCCTCTGATTGAAGCGCGTCATCGAGACACCCATGATGAAATCTCGCACGTCAAGATTATTTGTCGCTCTCTCCTGTTCAGCTGTATTCTTCGTCCCGTGAAGTCTGTCTCGTCGGATTATCTCTGATTAACTTTTAATTTAGTTTAGTGTGGGCTAACCTCGTTATGGCTCTCGATGCTAGCCACTGTTTATACATGGAAAACTCATACGCATCCGTACTTATGTAATGTTTAACACGACTTCAGGTGCAATACATACGCTAAAAACATCAAAAAGATCATTAACTTTCACATACTCGTAACGTCATTCGCTATGGAACCAGATGGCATTCCAATACTCACATGCCCTATTGAAGGCAGACCATCAATGCAACTCAGTGTTATATGCTCCCTCTGATCCCACAAGTACTAAGCACCCATGAGTCATACTTTTCACATCACTAATGCCGCTTCTCTAGACCCCAAATATGAGTTACAGTCGTACATGAGTCGCGTTCTACATTAACTCACACGATTGCAGTCGATACATACCACATACATCTCTCTATATTAGCCCGATATTACCACAACTTCACCAATATGACTCATAGCAAAGACTCTTTATATCCTCTCACGTGCAAAAAAAAAACATAACTTTACTCACAGAAAGCGTCCATTAAACCATGATCAATTATATCAGAGGTGGTGTTAGCTAATATGGCATTTTAGTATATGCAAGGGTATTTATCTCTATGACGGCTCTCTACTTATAGAACAAAACGTCCTCTAACTCTTAGACCACTCATACATCGACACAGAAGTAGTTCACACACTCAACAGATTGAGAATCCGCTCTAACAATAGATGCACTCTTCAATATCCTTCCAACACTCTGTGAGCTACAGAAAGGGAGTCAACCCTGAGTATACACTAGGGTTTTGCGATAATCCGATGTCTCGACTGTAAAGTGATGAGAGAAGAGATAGTCAGATGAGAGACACTCTGCCTCTCCCCGATGCCGAACAGAGCTTATGAGTGCGATTCGCAGATTGGCTTATGTCCGCCATCTCCTGGCGAGAGTGCGCGAAGTTTCCCGGTGCAGAACAGACCCGGTGCGTACCCTAGCAGACGCTCACAGTAACTCTGGGTTCAGCCAAGGATCCGCCTTAAGCGTTTGAGTGCGCTGTTTCCTCCGACGATATGTTGCTTTTCACTCTACTCTTTTGCCATGTCGACAACCAGCATCCAGTAATAGCAGAGTTGGCCAACGAGGATAAGACTAGTAAGGCAGCGCACTCAAGTTGGCACCACTGAGCGACTGCAGGCGCGCGCCCGCTCCCCCCTACCTTCGTCCCACCTTCTTGCTGACGCTTGTTCGTGGCCTCGTCTCTAGCTCATGTGGATCCAGCTTCCTTGATTTGCTTCAATACTTTTGAAAGAACTATGCGCAGATGACGTTGACGTTCATCAAAACTATATATAGGACGTTCTCCGCCAAACTGATATGTGTCCTACTATTCTTTGTGCCCTTATCGAGCCATAAAGAAATCATCCTTGAGCTGCTGACATTCTCCTGTAGCGGGTTATGTGACCTGCTCAATATAAAGAGATAGGCCTAAACACCCTGTGAGAGAGATGTGCTAATAACTCCATATGCAAGTAAAGTATTCGATTAAAGGGCATGGTATTGCAACATGGACGTACAAGACGTAACTATAACGTGACCTTGAGCATGTAGAATCTATAGAGAATTTATTCCATAAGACGCTTTGATACAGTTGTATTGCACAATGAGTCCATAACCTCATCCGAGATGTACTTTGAAGTCAGTGCAAAAATGGAAACGTCAAAGAAAGATTCTTACTGTGTTACTAACGTCTGAATTGGTAAGACCAAGCCCGAGCAGCGCACAGATAAAAGAGAATGAAACATTCCCTATGCGCTGAGCCAATCACTTCTCGTCGATATACGATAGTACATGTCTCCTATACCCGGTTCACGTGTGTGTACCTATACACTGAGTTTCAGCGAGAGGGAGTGACAATAAATACGGTTGATTCGAGGCATTCTATGACTTACCCTCAGCCAGGGGTCGAAAGAAAGTGTGATTCTTATGAAGATCTCAGACATGCATGCTTTCGTCGATCTGTATGGAGGTTGAGAAGGTTTCGTCGTAGACAAGGGTTCATAAGTAATGCAATTTGGCTACCTGACTCCCAGGTAGCAGCTGTCATCGATCCCGATACTGGGATTTACATTTGAAGCAGGTGGGAGCAGAATGTAGGGTAGTAGTGAGTCTACCGTGCAGCAGCATTGGTTGAGACAGTAGAGATAGCAAGCCATACCATTGTAGACGCTGGTTGAACTTGTGAACACTCCCTCGCCCAGACACCTTAACTTTCTTCTCATCAAGCAACACCCATGCATCGCGACACCTTAGTACTCTTTGTCGTGTGAATCACACTACCTGCTCACGATTAGTATATCTAGATAATACGCCTTGTGTGCTTGCTCCATGGACCATGTAAGAAATATGGTGGTGTAGATCCAGGGCGGGTGATGGATGAGGATCGTGTATGTGTGCCTTAACACTCACAGTGACGATGTGGATGGAAGGCTGCGATTCATTGCACTCAACCCAGTGCAGTGGTTGAGATCCGAACACGGTAAATATGCGGCCGCTAGAGGGGCACATTAAGTGAAGAGGTTCGCACCAAGTTCCTAATGGGTTTTCCTTAGTTCCTTCCACCGTCAGTATTACAAGGTTAGCATATGTCGCTCGTCCGGGAATTTGTGATATCGAAACCTCCACCGTGACCCCCGGAGAACCTACACATCCGGTGTGGTGTCTCACTCCAGGCCATAGATCCTAATAAGCTAGGTTAGTGCCCTCGACTCCTGACATAGCTCTTCTATGACTCTTGACCGAATGGTTATGTTCTCCTTCCACCATTAAGGACTATGAGATTGTCATTTGATTAACGGAATTTTGAGCACAACTCCTCTAGAGAGAATGACTGCCCTGTACTTGACCCATATCTGTTAGAACTTTCAGCTCGTGTTATACGTCTCTAGGATATGTTGACTATCTGCTTTCTCAATGACTTCCGGGCATACTTACCCGATGTTCCTATATTTATTAGCATGAGATTATATTGCAACTCCCTCGGCTTTTACCGTGCAAGATACACTTTTGTGGCTTACCCACCAAGACTCCGACCACACAGAAGTATTACATAGTGTGTACGACTCCGCTATCGTGGAGATCGAGAGACGACTCGCTAACACATGGATGTCCCGCAGAACGACTCTACGTTGTCAATAAGTTCCGACCGAGGGGATATCTGGATTACTCGCATATTTGTCGACCTCCCGACCATGTCGCTCGTTACAGATGATCTGTATATCTACTGGGGATGACAACCACCAGTCTGTCGGTAGGACTGCAACGTCGATCTTCGTTGATTCACACTTCGCCATGCAGTCAATGTAACTACATATCGTAGATTAGTGCCGAGACCATGGTCATACTGCCAATCCGCGCTCAGAAATCCTTCTCATGCGTGGCTCAGCGGTCCACTGACCTCCGCTCGATAGTGATCCCCGTACCCGACTTACACATTTTCCTCCTTCGGTCAATGAAACATCACCGTATGATAGAATGGAACACCATGAATATTAATTATCGGTCCTGTATTCGACCGAGTGAACGAATTCCTCTCTCTGAGTACTTGTTCCGAGAGGCCACTCAATCACTTCGGATTGTATGTCCGGCATTTCCAGGTTTCCGACTCTCTGCTATGACCGACGAATGACGTTGTCGTCAGTCTATGTCAATAGTTCTCTAACCTGCGTGAGGTCATCACCGAACGCCTACTCTCTAACGTTTGTTGACACGTGATAGTATATAGGTTTATGCACATGTTTCTCATGCGTTATAGTTTTGAAAGTCCCAGGATTGAGGATCACTACTTACAAGTACGAGACTCCAAATCTGTATCCAGCAAGTTAAGAAATTCATTAATATTCCTCATCATTGTTGAAGCGTACCAAGGGTGGTTTGGAGGCCCACGGGCGAGAAGTTTGTGCCAAAAGACAGCTTTTCTATGCTGAATAGGCTATGGGAGCTTCAATCCCGCCTTGATGCCCTCGCGATCGACGGCTCTCGGTCCCACGCTAGGCCCAGGACCACATCGGCATTACTATTCGGTCTGCATATACCACAAAAGAGATGATTCTGCATAGTGAAGTCCCTGAAGAGTCCACCCGTAGGCGGACTCTTGACTTATTTGTGGGTCAAGACTCGGACTTGAACGCGGTTGTTAATCTTCCAAGATTTTCCGACCGCATAGGGCTCATAAACACTATTAAATAGTACGGCGACTAGCACCAAAGGACACATCTCAAGAACAAATACACACTACGCCGTGTGGCCAGCAACCCGTCGCCCCATGCTAACTATCCTCTATCCATTAATAATGCTAGATTCATTTTTAGTCCTAAGCCATTCGTCGCCTCGGAGAGAGCGTTTCAATCTACTCAACACCCAACTCATCCACCGCTGCCCTCACTTGTGCTCGCCACTCAATCGTACTAAACATTTTGCGGCCCCTTTTACTGGACTCGCAGAAGCGACGGCTTCGAATCGAGAGTTGATCGGTCGTAGCCAGTTAATACCTCTTGTTAGTGATCCGTAAACTTCTGGGTTACTTCGACTATGGAGTTGTAGTGTGATGTGTCGCGTAACATAGAGTCAAACCGCAGATTCATTTTAAATAAAGCGCTTCCGACTTTTGGAAGATACTCTTGAGGTACCCGATCTAGAACACTAATGCTCCCATCCCTTGTTACGGGGGATGCTAAGCATGCACCACATGGTTACTGTGGCAGGGTAAAGTAAGTTTTTTTGACCAATATGAGCTAAACATCTCCACAACAAAAGAAACCTGCCTACCTATTGGGCGTTGTAATATCAAGCATTGAACATGTCTTGGCTATATTAAATTCCTTATCTGTCTCTAGCGAACACAGACGGCAATTCGGTGTGTAACCCTGCGAAGCGGCCAGGTAAGGTGAGAGAGGAAAGATGTACTCACATCATGGAAACACCTCTCCCCCTCCCCCCTCCCCCCTAACAAAGGTGTTCCATTAGTTCTGTGGTACCAATATCCCTTTTCTATATAGCCCCTATAAAAGTTTTTTTTCATACGATCCAGAAAATGGACCAGGTTCCACTATCAAAAGATAAGTGCATCTCCAACGCTGACCCGCAAATTTACTTTGGCATCAGTGTGCAGACTGTTGGAAATATGCCCTAGAGGCAATAATAGAATGATTATTATATTTCCTTGTTCATGATAATTGTCTATTATTCATGCTGTAATTGTATTATCCGGAAATCGTAATACATGTGTGAATACATAGACCACAATGTGTCCCTAGTGAGCCTCTGGTTGACTAGCTCGTTGATCAACAGATAGTCATGGTTTCCTGGCTATGGACATGGGGATGTCATTGATAACGGGATCACATCATTAGGAGAATGATGTGATGGACAAGACCCAATCCTAAGCTTAGCTCAAAGATCGTGTAGTTCGTTTGTTGTAGCTTTTCTGAATGTCAAGTATCATTTCCTTAGACCATGAGATTGTGCAACTCCCGGATACCGTAGGAGTGCTTTGGGTGTGCCAAACGTCACAACGTAACTGGGTGACTATAAAGGTACATTACAGGTATCTCCGAAAGTGTCTGTTGGGTTGGCACGAATCGAGACTGGGATTTGTCACTCCGTATGACGGAGAGGTATCTCTGGGCCCACTCGGTAATGCATCATCATAATGAGCTCAATGTGATCAAGTGGTTGATCACGGGATCATGCATTACGGAGCGAGTAAAGTGACTTGCCGGTAACGACACTGAACAAGGTATTGGGATACCGATGATCGAGTCTCGGGCAAGTAACGTACCGATTGACAAAGGGAATTGAATACGAGATTGATTAAGTCCTCGACATCGTGGTTCATCTGATAAGATCATCGAGGAGCATGTGGGAGCCAACATGGGTATCCAGATCCCGCTGTTGGTTATTGACCGGAGAGTCGTCTCGGTCATGTCTGCTTGTCTCCCGAACCCGTAGGGTCTACACACTTAAGGTTCGGTGACGCTAGGGTTGTAGAGATATGAGTATGCAGTAATCCAAAAGTTGTTCGGAGTCCCGGATGAGATCCTGGATGTCACGAGGAGTTCCGGAATGGTCCGGAGGTGAAGAATTACATATAGGAAGTGTAGTTTCGGCCATCGGGAAAGATTCGGGGTCACCGGTATTGTACCGGGACCACCGGATGGGTCCCGGGGGTCCACCGGGTGGGGCCACCCATCCCGGAGGGCCCCATGGGCTGAAGTGGGGAGGGGAACCAGCCCATAGTGGGCTGGTGCGCCCTCCCCCTTGGGCCCCCTGCGCCTAGGGTTGGAAACCCTAGGGTGGGGGGCGCCTCCACTTGCCTTGGGGGGCACTCCACCCCCCTTGGCCGCCGCCCCCTTGGGAGATCCCATCTCCAGGGCCGGCGCCCCCCCCCCTGGGGGCCTATATAAAGGGGGGGAGGGAGGGCAGCCGTACCTCAAGTCTTGGCGCCTCCCTCTCCCCTGCTACACCTCTCCCTCTCGCAGAAGCTCGGTGAAGCCCTGCTGCGATCATTGCTGCATCCACCACCACGCCGTCGTGCTGCTGGATCTTCATCAACCTTTCCTTCCCCCTTGCTGGATCAAGAAGGAGGAGACGTCATCCGCTCCGTACGTGTGTTGAACGCGGAGGTGCCGTCCGTTCGGCACTTGGTCATCGGTGATTTGGATCACGGCGAGTACGACTCCATCATCCCCGTTCTCTTGAACGCTTCCGCTCGCGATCTACAAGGGTATGTAGATGCACTCTCCTCTCGTTGCTAGTTGACTCCATAGAATGATCTTGGTGAAACGTAGGAATTTTTTTTGTTTTCTGCAACGTTCCCCAACAGTGGCATCATGAGCTAGGTCTATGCGTAGTGACTATGCACGAGTAGAACACAAAGTAGTTGTGGGCGTCGATATTGTCAATTTGCTTGCCGTTACTAGTCTTATCTTGATTCGGCGGCATCGTGGGATGAAGCGGCCCGGACCAACCTTACACGTATGCTTACGTGAGACCGGTTCCACCGACTGACATGCACTAGTTGCATAAGGTGGCTGGCGGGTGTCTGTCTCTCCCACTTTAGTCGGATCGGATTCGATGAACAGGGTCCTTATGAAGGGTAAATAGAAATTGGCAATTCACGTTGTGGTTTTGGCGTAGGTAAGAAACGTTCTTGCTAGAAACCTATAGCAGCCATGTAAAAACTTGCAACAACAATTAGAGGACGTCTAACTTGTTTTTGCAGCAAGTGTTTTGTGATGTGATATGGCCAAAGGTTGTGATGAATGATGAATGATATATGTGATGTATGAGATTGATCATGTTCTTGTAATAGGAATCACGACTTGCATGTCGATGAGTATGACAACCGGCAGGAGCCATAGGAGTTGTCTTTATTTATTTATGACCTGCGTGTCAACATAAACGTCATGTAATTACTTTACTTTATTGCTAAAGCGTTAGCCATAGTAGTAGAAGTAATAGATGACGAGACAACTTCAAGAAGACACGATGATGGAGATCATGATGATGGAGATCATGGTGTCATGCCGGTGACAACGATGATCATGGAGCCCCGAAGATGGAGATCAAAGGAGCAAATGATATTGGCCATATCATGTCACTATTTGATTGCATGTGATGTTTATCATGTTTTACATCTTATTTGCTTAGAATGACGGTAGCTTAAATAAGATGATCCCTCGTAATAATTTCAAGAAAGTGTTCCCCCTAACTGTGCACCATTGCGAAGGTTCGTTGTTTCGAAGCACCACGTGATGATCGGGTGTGATAGATTCTAACGTTCAAATACAACGGGTGTAAGACAGATTTACACACGCAATACACTTAGGTTGACTTGACGAGCCTAGCATGTACAGACATGGCCTCGGAACACAGAAGACCGAAAGGTCGAGCATGAGTCGTATAGAAGATACGATCAACATGAAGATGTTCACCGATGTTGACTAGTCCGTCTCACGTGATGATCGGACACGGCCTAGTTAACTCGGATCATGTTATACTTAGATGACTGGAGGGATGTCTATCTGAGTGGGAGTTCATTTAATAATTTCATTAGATGAACTTAATTATCATGAACTTAGTCTAAAATCTTTACAATATGTCTTGTAGATCAAATGGCCCACGTTGTCCTCAACTTCAACGCGTTCCTAGAGAAAACCAAGCTGAAAGACGATGGCAGCAACTATACGGACTGGGTCTGGAACCTGAGGATCATCCTCATAGCTGCCAAGAAAGATTATGTCCTAGAAGCACCGCTAGGTGACGCACCCGTCCCACAGAACCAAGACGTTATGAACGCTTGGCAGACACGTGCTGATGATTACTCCCTCGTTCAGTGCGGCATGCTTTACAGCTTAGAACCGGGGCTCCAAAAGCGTTCTGAGAGACACGGAGCATATGAAATGTTCGAAGAGCTGAAAATGGTTTTTCAAGCTCATGCCCGGGTCGAGAGATATGAAGTCTCCGACAAGTTCTTCAACTGTAAGATGGAGGAAAATAGTTCTGTCAGCAAGCACATACTCAAAATGTCTGGGTTGCATAACCGCTTGACTCAGCTGGGAGTTAATCTCCCAGATGACGCGGTCATTGACAAAATCCTTCAGTCGCTTCCACCGAGCTACAAAAGCTTTGTGATGAACTTCAATATGCAGGGGATGGAAAAGACCATTCCTGAAGTATTTGCAATGATGAAATCAGCAGAGGTAGAAGTCAAAAAGGAACATCAAGTGTTGATGGTGAATAAAACCACGAAGTTCAAGAAAGGCAAGGGTAAGAAGAACTTCAAGAAGGACGGCAAGGGAGTTGCCGCGCCCGGTAAGCAAGCTGCCGGGAAGAAGCCAAAGAATGGACCCAAGCCCGAGACTGAGTGTTTTTATTGCAAGGGAAGTGGTCACTGGAAGCGGAACTGCCCCAAATACTTAGCGGACAAGAAGGCCGGCATCACGAAAGGTATATGTGATATACATGTAATTGATGTGTACCTTACCAGTACTCGTAGTAGCTCCTGGGTATTTGATACCAGTGCGGTTGCTCACATTTGTAACTCAAAGCAGGAGCTGCGGAATAAGCGGAGACTGGCGAAGGACGAGGTGACGATGCGCGTCGGGAATGGTTCCAAGGTCGATGTGATTGCCGTCGGCACGCTACCTCTACATTTACCTATGGGATTAGTTTTAAACCTCAATAATTGTTATTTAGTGCCAGCTTTGAGCATGAACATTGTATCAGGATCTCGTTTAATTCGAGATGGCTACTCATTTAAATCCGAGAATAATGGTTGTTCTATTTATATGAGAGATATGTTTTATGGTCATGCTCCGATGGTGAATGGTTTATTCTTAATGAATCTCGAGCGTAACGCTACACATATTCATAGTGTGAATACCAAAAGATGTAAGGTTGATAATGATAGTCCCACATACTTGTGGCACTGCCGCCTTGGTCACATAGGTGTCAAACGCATGAAGAAGCTCCATGCAGATGGACTTTTAGAGTCTCTTGATTACGAATCATTTGACACGTGCGAACCATGCCTCATGGGTAAAATGACCAAGACTCTATTCTCAGGAACAATGGAGCGAGCAACCAACTTATTGGAAATCATACATACTGATGTGTGCGGTCCAATGAGTGTTGAGGCTCGCGGTGGCTATCGTTATGTTCTCACCCTCACTGATGACTTGAGTAGATATGGGTATGTCTACTTAATGAAACACAAGTCTGAGACCTTTGAAAAGTTCAAGGAATTTCAGAGTGAGGTTGAGAATCAACGTGACAGGGAAATCAAGTTCTTGCGATCAGATCGTGGGGGAGAATACTTGAGTCACGAATTTGGCACACACTTAAGAAAATGTGGAATAGTTTCACAACTCACGCCGCCTGGAACACCTCAGCGTAATGGTGTGTCCAAACGTCGTAATCACACTCTATTAGATATGGTGCGATCTATGATGTCTCTTACCGATTTACCTCTATCATTTTTGGGCTATGCTTTAGAGACTGCCGCATTCACTTTAAATAGGGCTCCATCAAAATCCGTTGAGACGACACCGTATGAATTATGGTTTGGGAAGAAACCTAAGCTGTCGTTTCTAAAAGTTTGGGGATGCGATGCTTATGTCAAGAAACTTCAACCTGAAAAGCTCGAACCCAAGTCGGAAAAATGCGTCTTCATAGGATACCCTAAAGAAACTGTTGGGTATACCTTCTACCTCAGATCCGAAGGCAAGATCTTTGTTGCCAAGAATGGGTCCTTTCTAGAGAAAGAGTTTCTCTCGAAAGAAATAAGTGGGAGGAAGGTAGAACTTGATGAAGTATTACCTCTTGAACCGGTAAGTGGCGCAGCTCAAGAAAATGTTCCTGAGGTGCCTGCACCGACTAGAGAGGAAGTTGATGATCATGATCATGAAACTTCAGATCAAGTTGCTACTGAACTTCGTAGGTCCACAAGGACATGTTCCGCACCAGAGTGGTACGGTAACCCTGTCTTGAAAATCATGTTGTTAGACAATGGTGAACCTTCGAACTATGAAGAAGCGATGGCGGGCCCGGATTCCGACAAATGGCTGGAAGCCATGAAATCCGAGATAGGATCCATGTATGAAAACGAAGTATGGACTTTGACTGACTTGCCTGATGATCGGCGAGCCATAGAAAATAAATGGATCTTTAAGAAGAAGACAGACGTGGATGGTAATGTGACCATCTATAAAGCTCGGCTTGTCGCTAAGGGTTATCGACAAGTTCAAGGGGTTGACTACGATGAGACTTTCTCACCTGTAGCGAAGCTGAAGTCCGTCCGAATCATGTTAGCAATTGCCGCATTCTATGATTATGAGATATGGCAAATGGACGTCAAAACGGCATTCCTTAATGGTTTCCTTAAGGAAGAATTGTATATGATGCAGCCGGAAGGTTTTGTCGACCCTAAGAATGCTGACAAGGTGTGCAAGCTCCAACGCTCGATTTATGGGCTGGTGCAAGCATCTCGGAGTTGGAACATTCGTTTTGATGAGATGATCAAAGCATTTGGGTTTATGCAGACTTATGGAGAAGCCTGCATTTACAAGAAAGTGAGTGGGAGCTCTGTAGCATTTCTCATATTGTATGTGGATGACATACTGTTGATGGGAAATGATATAGAATTC
The DNA here is from genome assembly GCF_003073215.2 of Triticum urartu. Lineage (NCBI taxonomy): Eukaryota > Viridiplantae > Streptophyta > Magnoliopsida > Poales > Poaceae > Triticum > Triticum urartu. The sequence goes on along the minus strand of NC_053028.1, from coordinate 509,563,951 downwards.
TTGGAAAGCATAAAGGCCTACTTGAACAAGTGTTTTTCAATGAAGGACTTTGGAGAAGCTGCTTATATATTAGGCATCAAGATCTATAGAGATAGATCGAGACGCCTCATTGGTCTTTCACAGAGTACGTACCTTGACAAGATATTGAAGAAGTTCAAAATGGATCAGTCAAAGAAGGGGTTCTTGCCTGTATTGCAAGGTACGAGATTGAGCACAGCTCAAAGCCCGACCACGGAAGATAGAGAAAAGATGAGTGTTGTCCCCTATGCCTCGGCCATAGGGTCTATCATGTATGCTATGATGTGTACCAGACCTGATGTAAACCTTGCCGTGAGTTTGGTAGGAAGGTACCAAAGTAATCCCGGCATGGAACACTGGACATCGGTCAAGAATATCCTGAAGTACCTGAAAAGGACCAAGGAAATGTTTCTCGTTTATGGAGGTGACGAAGAGCTCGTCGTAAAGGGTTACGTCGATGCTAGCTTCGACACAGATCTGGATGACTCTAAGTCACAAACCAGATACGTGTATATTTTGAATGGTGGGTCAGTAAGCTGGTTGTAACACCCTCGATGAGACTATAGCTCCCACGTGTCGAGGCACGACTTAGAGACATAATCGCATTGAAGGCATATGTCGCAAGTTAGGCAATCTTCACAACATCCCATGTAACATGAATAATAAGGGGAGAACATAGTTGGCTTACACTCGCCACGTCACATCAGAGTACATAAATAACATACATCATCCAAACACTCATGGCCTGACTACGGCGCCAAAATAGAAGATAACCCAACATGCGACACGGTCCCAATCACCCCCAACTGGGCACCACTACTGATCGTCAGGAAAAGACACGTAGTAGCGCTGAGAGTCCTCGTCGAACTCCCACTTGAGCTCGTACTCGTCACCTGGAGCGGAATCACCTGGACCTGCATCTGGAGTTATAGTATCTGTGAGCCACAGGGACTCAGCAATCTCGCACACTCGCGATCAAGACTATTTAAGCTTATAGGAAGGATAGGCAAATATATGTGGAGCTGCAGCAAGCGACTAGCATATATGGTGGCTAACTTATTCGCAAAGGAGAGCGAGAAGAGGAGGCAAAGCGCGAGCGTGAAAAACTAGAGGAACAACCTGCGCAAGCATTACTCCAACACCGTGTCCACTTCCCGGACTCCGCCGAGAAGAGGCCATCACGGTAACACACTCAGTTGATTCATTTTAATTTAATTAAGGTTCAAGTTATCTACAACCGGACATTAACAAATTCCCATCTGCCCATAACCGCGGGCACGGCTTTTGAAAGTTCAATCCCTGCAGGGGAGTCCCAACTTAGCCCATGACAAGCTCTCACGGTCAACGAAGGAATAGACCTCCTCCCAAGACGTTCCGATCAGACTCGGTATCTCGGTAACTCAAGACACTTCGACAGGTTAAAACAAGACCAGCAACACCGCCCGAATGTGCCGACAAATCCCGATAGGAGCTGCACATATCTCTTTCTCAGGGCACACTCAGATTGTCTTAGGTACGGGTAGGCCAGCCCAGAGTTGCCCTTGGTGGCCACCGGCAGCTGACAGGTGGACCAACACTCATAGGAGCACTGGCCCGGGGGGGTAAAATAAGATGACCCTTGAGTCTGCAGAACCCAAGGGAAAAAAAGGCTAGGTGGCAAATGGTAAAACCAAGGTTGGGCATTGCTGGAAAAGCTTTAATCAAGGCGAAATATCAAGGGGTTCCCATTATAACCCAACCGCGTAAGGAACGCAAAATCCGGGAACATAACACCGATATGACGGAAACTAGGGCGGCAAGAGTGGAACAAAACACTAGGCGAGAGGCCGAGCCTTCCACCCTTTACCAAGTATATAGATGCATTAAGATAACATAGCAATATAATGATATCCCAACAAATAAATAAATGTTCCAACAAGGAACGGCCTCCGATCTTCACCTGCAACTAGCAACGCTATAAGAGGGGCTGAGCAAAGCGGTAACATAGCCAATCAACGGTTTGATAGGACAATGGTGGGTTAGAGGTTTGACATGGCAATTTGGGAGGCTGACAAGCAAAAGGTAGGCATCGTAGCATTGGCATAGCAAGAGCGAGCAAACTAGCATAGCAAAGATAGTAGTGATTTCGAGGGTATGATCATCTTGCCTGCACAGTTGTCAGAGTTGACTGGATCCTCACAAGCAAACTCAATGGGCTCCTCGGTAGCGAAATCGTCTCCCGGCTCTACCCAAACAAGACAAACAAGAAACAAGGATACAATCAACCACGTGCAAACTCAATCAACACGATGCAAAGATGATATGCTATGCGGGATGCGATGCGGGATGCAAAATGCAAGATATGACAGGAAATGCATGAACCTGGCCTCAACTTGGAATTCCAAGGATGTCACTGGAAAGATGAGATGAAATCGCTTGAAAACGATATAAAGAACGCCGGAATCGGAGTTACGGTTTGGAAAAGGCAAGCGATTTAAGAATGACACCGGTCTGCAATTTACAGCAAGTAGGCATCTAAATGCAACGAAAAGAACATGCTACAGCCACCAAACATGACAACAAAATACATGGCAGGGATGTACACAAGATGCTTAACAAAAGACTAGCACTGAGCTACGGGCAATTCATCCATTATGAGGTCCAAACAAGCATGTCAAAAACGCAAATGCAAAACAGATTTCAGACTTAGTGAAATTAACACTTGTCTGAAATTTCAGATCATGAAGCCCTCTTCGGAGCAGCAAAACAACAAGATACATGACCTGATTAAGACCAGTAAGAACATGGCATGGAGCTACTCAACAAGCTTAACAAAAGACCCAAAAGTGACCGGGGGCCAAAAGGGATCACAAAATATACTAACGGGCACACGAACATAGCTAAAACACAATCAGTTTTCAGACTTAGTGAAAACTGAGACATGCTGAAACATAACTCACGAAGGCACGTAAACGAGCTTGATGCACTCACTACGGTGCAAGTCATGGTAAGAAAAGCATACATCCATAAAGAAGGCACAAAATGCTAGCTAGACATGGCAAGAACAATGGCATAGAATGCACAGATCAACTACAATAGCATCGGCAAAATCGCAAACGAGTTGACGATCTGCCCAGATTCACAACGAAGCAAAAGTAGAGCTCGATTGACTCAAGCTAGGGTGCTCCATAATTGTAAACAAAGACATGGATGGATATAGCATAACATGATTAACAAAACTTCTTTACTGATCATCCTCAAAAGAGGCACGGATCACTAGGAAACAAGATGAACATATGGCATCATGAACTAAATAATCCCAGACTTAGTGAAAACTACTAAGTCCCTGAAAACAGATTTACCGGGTGCCTCACTTTGCAAGCTTGCACAAGTCACCACACACATCCTAAAAATGCATGGGTTGCACCTCTGGAAAGAAGACAAAATCCTTAACAAAACATATGAAGGACTCGCAGGCATAGCATGCACACAATAATCATGGCAAAAATGACAAAAGTCTAAGATGAACTAGCAGATCTGACAATTAACTCACGAAGCCTCCTTCTAACAGCATTTCGTGCATCAAGATGCACTCAAATGAAAATGATGCAATGGAACGGAATGATGTACTCGTCGAGACAAACATTTTGATATGCTATATGCCCAAAACGGAGCTACGGGTGCAAAGTTACAGCAGGTCAAAGATCGCATAAAAAATTAGGGTTCGGAGGGAAAGTCAACCGAGGAGATATTTTCGGATCTCAGATCCAGATCGCACGGGAACCGAGGATGGTCGGGGAAACTCGCCGGAGTTGAAGAAGTTCGCCGGAGTTCGTCGGAGAGGTAGATCCGGCCACTCCCAGCCGGATCCGGCGGCGGGGGCGGCCGGCGAGGGACGCGGCGGAGCCGGCCGGCTCGGGGCGGCGTTCCGGCGAGGCGGGCGAAGGGCGGCCGGTGCGGGCTCCGGCGTGGAACTCCGGTCAGCGGGGCGGCTGGCGCCGGAGGAGAAGAAGCGGGGCGGCGGCGCTGCGGATCGGGCGAGGCGGCAGCGCCCTGGGCCGCGGGGGCCAGGCGCGGGCTTCCACGGGCCGGCGGCGGAGGCGAGTGGCGCGGGCCACGTGGCGGGATGCGGCTGGCTGGGCACGGCGGCGGATGCATCCGGCCGGGGGCGGACGTGTCCGTCGGTGGCGGGATGCATTTTTTTAGGGTTTCGGGGAGAGGGAGAGATCCGAAAATGAAGGGAGGTGTATTTATAGGCACAAGTGGAGTTAGGAGAGTCCAAATGAGGTGCGGTTTTCGGCCACGCGATCGTGATCGAACGCTCTAGGACATGGAGCAGAGTTTGGTGGGTTTTGGGCCAAATTGGAGGGGTGTTGGGCTGCAACACACACGAGGCCTTTTCGGTCCCTTGGTTAACCGTTGGAGTATCAAACGAAGTCCAAATGATACGAAACTTGACAGGCGGTCTACCGGTAGTAAACCAAGGCCGCTTGGCAAGTCTCAGTCCAATCCGGAAATGTTTAATCCCCACACACGAAAGAAAGCTAGAATTGACCACCGGAGGAGAACGAAGCGCCGGAATGCAAATCGGACAACGGGGAAAAAGCTCGAATGCATGAGATGAACACGTATGCAAATGCAATGCACATGATGACATGATATGAGATGCATGACAAAGAAAACAACACACGGAGACAAAGACCCGACCCGAGAAATAAATATAACTTAACGCCGGAAATGGCAAGAGTTGGAGTACAAATAGGGAAAGTTACATCCGGGGTGTTACAACACTCCACCACTACGAAAAGATCTCGTCCCGAGATCTAGGACTGAAAAAACTCCGGGTACTCAGAACGGAGGTGATCCTCGCGTTCCCAGGTAGCTTCACGGTCGGAATGGTGTGACCACTTGACTTTGAGAAATTTGATTGACTTGTTGCGAGTCTTGCGTTCAGTCTCTTCAAGAATAGCGACTGGGTGCTCACGATAAGAGAGATCTTCTTGCAGCTCAATGTCCTCGAAGTTGACGGTGCGGTCAGGAGTCTTGAAGCACTTTCGAAGCTGAGAGACATGGAACACGTCATGAACATTTGCAAAGTTTGAAGGAAGCTCGAGTTGATAGGCGAGGTCGCCTCTCTTGCTGACAATCTTGAAAGGTCCCACGTATCTAGGGGCAAGCTTCCCTTTGATACCGAAGCGACGAGTACCTTTCATAGGAGAGACACGGAGGTAAACATGATCTCCGATCTCGAAGGCCAAATCACGGTGCTTACTATCATAGTAGCTCTTCTGGCGGGATTGGGCTGCTTTGAGGTTATCTCGAATGACTTTGCACATTTCTTCTGCTTCTGTGATTAAGTCATTACCCAAAAGCTGACGTTCACCGGTCTCAGACCAGTTGAGAGGGGTACGGCACTTCCTGCCATACAGAATTTCAAATGGGGCCTTACCCGAACTTGCTTGAAAACTGTTGTTATAGGAGAATTTAGCATAAGGAAGACAATCCTCCCATTTCATGCCGAAGGAGATCACACAAGCCCTGAGCATATCTTCAAGAATCTGGTTGACACGCTCAACTTGACCGCTTGTTTGAGGATGGAAAGCTGTGCTGAAGCGGATGTTGGTGCCCATGGCCTTCTGGAAAGAATCCCAAAACTTCGAGGTAAAGATGCTGCCACGGTCTGAAGATATTACTTGAGGAATACCGTGCAGAGAGACAATTCGAGAGGTATAGAGTTCCGCCAATTGAGCTGCAGTGATCGACTCTTTGATAGGCAGAAAGTGAGCCACTTTGGTGAGTTTGTCGATGACAACAAATATAGCATCATTGCCACGCTTGGACTTTGGAAACCCAGTCACGAAGTCCATTTCAATGTGGTCAAACTTCCATTCTGGAATGGCAAGAGGTTGGAGGAGACCTGCTGGCCTTTGGTGTTCTGCCTTCACTCTTCTGCAGACGATCGAGTCTCGGGCAAGTAACGTACCGATTGACAAAGGGAATTGAATACGGGATTGATTAAGTCCTCGACATCGTGGTTCATCCGATGAGATCATCGAGGAGCATGTGGGAGCCAACATGGGTATCCAGATCCCGCTGTTGGTTATTGACCGGAGAGTCGTCTCGGTCATGTCTGCTTGTCTCCCGAACCCGTTCGGTGACGCTAGGGTTGTAGAGATATGAGTATGCAGTAATCCGAAAGTTGTTCGGAGTCCCGGATGAGATCCTGGACGTCACGAGGAGTTCCGGAATGGTCCGGAGGTGAAGAATTACATATAGAAAGTGTAGTTTCGGCCATCGGGAAAGATTCGGGGTCACCGGTATTGTACCGGGACCACCGGATGGGTCCCGGGGGTCCACCGGGTGGGGCCACCCATCCCGGAGGTCCCCATGGGCTGAAGTGGGGAGGGGAACCAGCCCATAGTGGTTGGAAACCCTAGGGTGGGGGCGCCTCCACTTGCCTTGGGGGGCACTCCACCCCCCTTGGCCGCCGCCCCCTTGGGAGATCCCGTCTCCAGGCCCCCCCCAGGGGGCCTATATAAAGGGAGGGGAGGGAGGGCGGCCGTACCTCAAGTCTTGGCGCCTCCCTCTCCCCTGCTACACCTCTCCCTCTCGCAGAAACTCGGCGAAGCCCTGCTGCGATCATTGCTGCATCCACCACGACGCCGTCGTGCTGCTGGATCTTCATCAACCTCTCCTTCCCCCTTGCTGGATCAAGAAGGAGGAGACGTCATCCGCTCCGTACGTGTGTTGAACGCGGAGGTGCCGTCCGTTCGGCACTTGGTCATCGGTGATTTGAATCACGGCGAGTACGACTCCATCATCCCCGTTCTCTTGAACGCTTCCGCTCGCGATCTACAAGGGTATGTAGATGCACTCTCCTCTCGTTGCTAGTTGACTCCATAGATTGATCTTGGTGAAACATAGGAAATTTTTTTGTTTTCTGCAACGTTCCCCAACACAGACAAGGGGGCCAATCCGTGAACACTGATGCTGAAGGCCGCCATCCAACGCTGCCGCCATACTTTTCAACAACTTTTTGAATTAACCGGCCGAAATTCGTGCAAACATGGCAGACATCATATAAATCGAACGAAATTCATTACATTTTGGACACATGTCAACTAAAAACTATACCGGACTAAGGTAAGACTAGCCTATGGCCGGCGCCGACGGATATCCATTCTCATGACACAGATACCCATGACTTGTCTAGGCCGGTTGAGGTGGATCTCCATTGTCTTCCCTATGTCTGACAACCCGCTCACCAGACTGCCGTGAGCCCCGGACGTATATGCTTCAGCGCGAAGGGCGACTCTTCCCCGTGTTCGGCAGCGCCGCTCATCACAGGGAAACCCGCCCGGATGTTCTTCAGTCAGAGTGGAAGGGGACGACGGTGGCCTGCCACCGGGCAAGATAGCGGTTGTGTGCGCCGGCATCGCCTCGGCGGTGGCCTTCATGGGACCCAAGCGACGACGGCCTCCCGTGTTCTACTTCTTCTAGATGATGGCGGGGGGCACAAATGTGCTGGACGCCACGTCGCCGATCTTCGAGAAGTCGGCTTCTTTCTCCGCCGGTAGAGCATGGTCACGGAAACGTTGACGACAGATGGCGCAGTCGCAGGCACGGAAGGAGTGGTGCGACACGGCGTCGTCCATGGCAGCCACGATGCTTGTGCCGCCATGGTCCCCCGCGTGTCGTCGTGAAGCAACTCGTCATTTCTGTTTACGGGAGAAAATGCATCTGGACCGCCCTACGGATGATAAAGGCTCGTGTTGGATGACACAACACGTCCGGACACCGCGGTCCGAATGCATGCGCGCGATTTGAGGGTAAAGATGCCGTAAGAAAACAAAAACAACTGAAAATTTGCCAACTGACAGCGATATGCAAGGTCTTCTTCGATGAGGCCACTGTTATTTGTACGTGACAGGCTGACAGCTTGTATCCGACAGGGCATCGAGTTAGCCGAAGGCATCTCGTTGCATGCAGCCTGCATTGTTGCATCTTTGACCGTGTGGATTAACAAGCTATAATATCAAATTTGGTGACAGGTCACCACAGGACAATAAGGGTTCGTTTCGGAGGTTTACGATAGAGATGTTCCTAATCGCGCCAATTTTTTGGAGTTGACCAGTCAATTGATTGATAGCATGTGGACAATGTTGTCACTGGTTATCACGAGGATCAGTTCTTTGATGTACAAGGAACTAAGAAGCACGAGTCCTGCGTTTGATTCTGCATGTCGGGCTGTCGACAGATGCTGTGTGCAACATGATGGTTGGTAGAAACGTATGGTCTGTGGCGAATCCTCCCGTTTTGCCAGGAAAAAATACTATAGTATACATGCTTTCCTTAGGGAAAGATAATATAAACGTACAAGTTTGTTTTTCATCGTAGTCGATGAAGACGTACCCTTTCACTCAGTACATCGTTAGAAGTTCTAAAAAAATATAGAAAATACAAGTATCAAGACTTAAACCATGATAACTAGGCATATCACTGTCCTCCACAACTTGATGTGGACATGTAGAAGCCTTCAATCATGGAAGTTAAACACAAAAAAGATAACGTTAACACATGCGGCAGCCCCTCTCACGTTAGGTTCATAAAAATAAATAAATGTCACGTTCCTAGGTTTTTTTTTAACATCAGTATAGACACAAGCATTTATATGCACGCGCATACACTCACTCATATAAACGCACATACGCACACCCTATCCCTTTGAGCACCTTTCAGAGACAGAGCCGGCATATCATCTTTAGATTTACGAAGTCACCGTAGGCGCCTCGTCATCGACGGGAATGTCTCCTCCCACTGAATACACATCGTCGAAAATTCTGAAATAAATCTAAAATTAAGTGCGAACACCAAAATTTAAACCCTGATAAGTTGGGATATCACAGTCCCTCTAACCATCCAATCACAAATTGGTTCGCCACGTCTCTAGGTCAAGCGAATGGCATTTGGGCTTTTGGGATTTATACCCCAACTAGCTACCTGGCGTCAATCTTCTTTTCCGTGGCTTCCGTGGGTCAACTAGCTAGGGCGCTCAGCGCCACTTAAAGGCACATTCACAAACCAACACACCCCCTTCCCTCCGGCTTGAGCTTGGCCCATTTATGTTTTTCTTTTGTTTCTTCAGACTTCAAAAACATAAGCGTACACTAGCAAAAGGGGTGTATTTGAATATCTATGCACCAACTGGTATGCATGCGGATGTAAGACAAATGCATTTTACCATGCTTACAATGGATCGATGTTAAACTTGATCCTTGATGTGTGTATTTTCTTAATACATCTATGATGCATGTATGAGAAGAAAACAAAAAGACCAGTCTCACGATGGATGAAAGACTGGAGGGTCCTACGGCATATGAATAATTTGAAGGAACGCTCATTTTTTCTCATTTTTACAAGTGACGGGGTGGGTAATTTAGTTCAACTTAAGGACAGTTTCGATGAAAGATGAAAACTTCATAGAAACAATTAACTAAGAGTTTTTTCTGCTTACGAGTGACGCGTGGGTATTTTACTTCAACTTTTAGGATAGTTTCGATAACAAATAAAAAAATCAATGAAACAATTAATGAAGAGTTCTTTTTTCACTTACAGGTGGCATGATAGGTAATTTAATTCAACTCCAGGGTCAGTTTCGAGGACAGATGAAAAAAATCAGAGAAACAATTAACGAAGAATTTTTTTCCACTTATGAGTGGCATGGTGGGTAATTGACTTTCACTTTATTATGACACCTTAGTGTAGGTGGATGGATTAAAAAAACATTGTCCTCTATTATTATGTATATATAAGGAAAATACATCATACCACTGCCCAACCATGGTTCAACAGTAACCACGATAACCAGCGGGCACACCTAACCTTCCATTACTACCTACTATTTTTTTCTTTGTTGTACGTCAACTTGTAACACTAAAAAGGGGATTCTGGTTGGACGTGGAGTTTCTACACCTGGGCTCAAATGTTCCTAGTGTGAATAGTAAAATTAAAAATAGAAAAGAAATAAAAAATTCTGAACTTTTCGTGCATACACTAAGAAATGTTTGTTGTGCATGCAAAATTTCATCACAAAATCACTTTGGTGGAAGCCATGGTGAAAAAAACAAAATCGATGCTCTAAAAATGTTATTTTCAAACGCATTTTGGAGCTTTGATTTTGTTTTATTTGCCGCGAATTCCACCGATGTGATTTTGTGATGAACACTTGCATGTTCAACAGACATTTCTAAAAATATGCCATAAAAAATCAGATATTTTTGAATTATTTTCTATTTTTTAACTTTACTGTTCACACCAGGAGCATTTGAGCCTGTGTGTACAAAGGTACTTTCAATTTTGGTTTCTCCTTTTTCTTTGAACAGTTTTTCTTTGGTTTTTTATTTATTTTTTCTGTTTTTTTCTTTTTCCTACTTTTAGTTTTCTTTGTAAATGTATGAACTTTTTTCAAACCCCTGAACACTTATTTTCAGTTTTTTTGCAACTCTAGTGAACTTTTTTCCAAATTTCATGATCTTTTTTTTCAAATCTGTGATTGTTTTTCAATTTTTTGCAACTTTTGTAGCGAACTATTTTTCAAATTCTGCAAACTTTGTCAAATCCATGGACATTTTTTCAAAATCAAAGATTTTTTTGTAAATCCGTGAACTTTTTATCAAAATCGATTAACCTTTTTCAGATCCGTAAACTTTTTTAAAATATTAGTTAATTTTTTCAAATCCAAGAATTGTTTTCCAAAATAGACAAACATTTTCAATTGAATGATATTTTTTCAAAATCGATGGACTTTTTCCATTTCATTTTCTTTTACTCTCGAACCAATTTTGTAATCCGTGGCATTTTCTAAAAATTGTGAACTATTAAATTGTTGTGAACATTTTTCAAATTCAATATATTTTTCAAATTGGTGAACCTTTTCAAATTCTTGATTTTTTTTTCTGAATAACTTTTTCATAGTACATGCTTGCAAGAGAAAAAAAATTCACTAGCGAGCAGAGATGGATCAAATGATTAGTTCTCAAAGTCAAGAAGAGCGAGAGCAGCGGTCAGGAGCTATACGGGCCACGAACCAACTAGGGGGAGCACACGAGCGAGCTATTCTTCGTGCCGCTGAAGGTGCAGACGAGGAGCTCTTCATAGTAGGATCACGATTCCTATTTAGTGCTTACAACACAGGTTTCTTATGGGCTAGCGAGGGGTCCCCTGGTTTTGGGAACCTTCTAGAAGGTTCCCACCGAGCTTTTTGGGGGCGGTTTTCTATGGTTTTATCAGAACGGGTTTAGGTTAATTCTTTCGTGCTTCCTTTCCTTTTTTGTTTTTTTTCTTTACTCGTCTTTCTTTAAATGCGTGAGCTTTTTTCAACTTGGAATTTGTGAACTTGCAAACCTTTTTCACATTCATACACTCTTTAAATTTTGTCAACCCTTTAAAAATTTATGATTTTTTTTGAAATGCGTGAACCTTTTCAATTTGTGAACTTGTTCAAAATAATGAATGCTTTTCAAATCCGCAAACTTTTTTCAAAGTCATGAAGTTTTTTCAAATTCACGAACGTTCCTCTACTCTGTGAACCTTCTCAAAATCGTGAACTGTTTTTAAATCCATGAACGTTTTTCAAATCCGTGAACTTTTTTCAAACTCATGATTTTTTTTCAAATTCATGAACTTTCCTCGAATACACAAAAAAATCATGTACTTTTTTAAACTCACAAACTTTTCTCATGTTCTTGCACTTTTTTCAAATCAATGAACATTTTTTAAATCTGTGAATGTTTTTTCAAACTCATGAACTGTTTTCAAATTCATGAAATTATTCAAATACATAAAAAAATTCAAATTCTTAACAAAAATTATAATTCATGATTTTTTTTCTCAAATTCTAATTTTTTTGGAATTCGCAAACCTTTTCAATTGGTAAAATTTTCCTGCAAATTCATGAACTTTTTTGAAATTTGTCATCATTTTTGAAATTCATGATTTTTTAGTCCATGGATTTCAAATGAAAGAGTAGTTTATAAAATTTGTATTTTTTATAAAAATCCAAGATTTTTTATTTCAAAAATGTTTTTGAGAAAAAACCCCGAAAGCAAAGCAACATCGAAAACTAGAAAAACATGTATCAACGTGCGAGGGCAGACCAAGAAAGACGATGTGCGAGCGAGTCAGCAGGGCGTGTGAGGGCAAACGAGAGTGCGACTTAGCGGTCGAGCGGGACGAGCCGGGCGACCCAGCGACCAAGCGCCGCTTGGCCGCGGCTCGTCTACACCCATGTGAGCGCCATCTCGCGTTTGTGGCGGTTGAAGCGCTGTATAGGCTCTCCCGAATAGAAGGGCAAACATTTCCCTTAAAGAAAAGAATGGCAACACAACCTGCTACTATGGGCCAGTTCTTTCGGGCTGCTGCTTGTGCAGAACCAGCTTTTCCACAGCTGATTCTAAAAAAAAAGCTTTTCCACAGCTGGCTAGGGAAACCACACTCCAGTACATTTTGGCTTAGGTCATTTGAGCTTATTGTTTTCTCAGAAAAAAATGAGCTTATTATCGGATTTGCCCGATGAAAAGTCTACAGTGCCCCCATAATTAATATGAACATGAAACTGATTTCTGAACAATCTAAAATGCTAAATGTCACAATAAAAAGATCGATTCAGTTCAAACATCATGAAATTAATCATTAGTAATTAATTTGAAATGTTGATTATGTCAGCCCTCCTACCAGCTACAAAGAACGATTTAGTTCAAACATCATCATAGCAATACGAATCGGAAGCAAAGCAAAGTTGCCAATCTCTCCACTATGAAGGAGCAAAGGTGACTAGCAATTAAGTCCAACCCACAAAACCGAGTTGAGCTTCGGCTTAGTTTTATAGCTAAGTCGCCTAGAAGCCAAAAAAGAACTGGCCCTATATGGGAGCCGAGCGGAGGGAGGGATATGAGTACTAGTAAAAAATTGACTTGTTGAAACTAGTTTTCGACTCGTTGTTAGGCGAAGGTATATCTAGCAAAATGGAAAGCCTTATATTTCTAGCTTGGAAAATATATTATAAAAAAATATGGCTGATGTGTTGTTGTTATGTCGCACCTTCCAACTTTCATGATTAATATTAGGAGTGAGAAATTTCAAGAAATTCATCATATTTGATATGATATTTAAATTTTAAATTCAATGAACCATATTAGTGTCTTAACTTTTGATCCCATCATCTTTTTCATCCTAAATCCACTAATTTGTACAGTAGTAGTGGACCTTAATTGCTTCCTAGAGCAGTGACATGGACATGTTGCTACATTTGGATCTGGTGTGCGTGCGTCGCAGGCTCGATGCCGGTGCGGTGGCCCTAGGACAACTCGTGAAAACACTCTTTGTCATTGCAGCTGTAGGTGGTTGGCCATCTCCACCAAATGTGCGTGCAGTGGATTCGTGTGCGGCGGCGGCTGCAACGGGGATGCCGACTCAGATTTGGCCTATGTGGTGGCTATCATCCTAGTTGGGCGATCGGGTTTGTCCTTTGCAGTGGTGGCAAGCGTGGTGCATGGATCGTGGACATGGATGTGGCACATGGAAGCGCACGTCGATTGGATGTCACGAGCATTGCAAATGGGGGTGGACGGCGGGTGATCGGGCCCAGATGAGGCCTCCCTACTAGATCTACCTACCGGAATGCTCGATGGAGTGTCTTGGACGGAGTTTTGGACCGCTGCTGGTTGACTTTACTGAAGATGTGGCAGAGTTTTCGAATGGTCCCATATGGGCCCTTGGTGGCAGGAGCCAGGAATGACTTTATGTCTACAGCCTATGTCTTACCATTGTCAAAGAATTGGCATTGTTGGATGGCCCCTTCAGTAGGCTTTTGGAGGTGTTAGTGGCCTTGTTGATGTTGACGTGGGTGCTCTAATTTGCTCCGCATATATGTGGTATGTCCGTTGCATTACAATATCCATGTCATGGATGTGAGCGTGTACGGCTATCGAACTGACGGTTCGGCTTGCAGCAGTGACTTTAAAATTTGGGAAACACTTCCCCTCTATCGTCTGATATTGTCTAATCCGTCAGACTGGTCCAGAACCGTTGATTGATTTTCCATCCAACACTCCCAACCTTCTCCTTTTGCCCACAAATCCAGGCAAGACCCACGCAAACCGCTAATCATTATTGGGCGCAGCGGAAGTTTCGGATGGCTCGTTGCGTCCTCCTACAGCATGCGGCTAAATTTCGTGTTTTGACCCTTTTCTGATATCTATTCAAGATCTGACCCTAGTCTGATAAAATTTTAAGATCTGGCCCTTTTGCTACCGCCAAAATTCATGGCGGTAGGGTCTAACAGCCTACCGCCAAGGTCCCTGGCGGTAGGGTTGCATGCCCTACCGCAAAATTCTCCTAAGTGCTAAACACGGTGCGTGCTCGTGCTTACCACCAAGCACCTTGGCGGTAGGGTTGTACAGGCTACCGCTAATATGTTTGGCGGTAGGGATGTTTTTTATCGTCAAGGTTCCTGGCGGTAGGCTGTTACATCCTACCGTCATGAACCTTGGTGGTAGCAAAAGGATCCGATCTCGATTTTTTTTTAAACTAGGGTCAGATCTCAAATAAATTTGAAAAAAGGGTCAAAAACACAAAACATCATGCTGCCCTCCATCCTCGTCGGCTGCATGCATCTTTGCCCATCTCCCTCCACCTCGATCTGCGCCCTTGAGTCCAACCATCAGCGGCAGTCCACGTCATCAGTAAGCGGCTGCGGGGTAACTGTGGCGGCAGATCGCATCCTACGCCTGCCCATCTCAGCAGCGGCGACTCGTTTCGTCATCTCAGCAGTAGCATGTACGCACAGATCTACCAAGCCAAGGCTAACAAGTCACAACCTCAACTTGTTGATGGGTTTTGATTTCTTTGCAATCACGATGTACAGGTTCCATAATATAGCTGTAATATCTGAACAAATGGGAACGAATATGTAGTGCAAATATGACCCAGTTAGAGTGTATTTTATACCAATTGACATGTGTTGATCCCATCCTATTTATCGCATTTTGATTTGATATAAGTTCACAAAACACACAACTAGGTTAGTTTTCTTTAAGATAACAAATTTCTGCATCTGGCTATCAGCGGCATGGATGCTATCTTGCATTTTTCAAATATTTATTAGGTGCTTCCAGTCAAATTTATGTGCTTCCAGTATGTCTCACTTATGTTGTGATAGAAAAGAATTATTGCTTCAGATCATCCATGCTTCTTACGTGCATATGCTTCTTCCATGCTTCTGGCCCAGATGGAACTTCACTCTTTTGGCATGCTTCTTAGGTGTACAGATGTAAAGATCATTGCTCCAGAACATGCATGCATGCTCCTACCGCCGGGAAGTGTTTTGCCTTAAGGTGCAGGGTCTTTTCAGGCGGAGGTCACTGGATCGAGCAGGGGATGCTCTGGTACCGTGTTGTGCCACACCGTCTTCCTTTGGTGGTGCTGGCCAGGCGTGCAAGAGTCCAGTGTAACGGCAGATCTCATTTCGCTAATATGAATATTACCGAAGATGGGACGAGGAGCATGACAAGGAGGTGGTCGCTGATCCGATCTCATCGGAATGTTGACCCTTTGCTGTAGCGACGCTGAGTAATCGACCCTCCTGCATGCTGCTCATAGTGGAATCTACGCAGCCGTGACCTCGCCATGTGCTTCTCCTCGGACACGTTGCTCCGAACGATGCCTCGGCATCATTTCTGATGCTTCCTGTCAATGATGCAACAGACTCCTTGACTGATTGACCACACATGCAAGAGTGGGAATATCGTGATTCGTTGCTGCATATGCAATGCTTCAGGGTTCTATGTAGAGGAAATTCCTTATATAACACTGTTTTAAATATTGTTTCCTTATTTGACACTGAAAACTTTTTTCTTCCTTATATGACACCATGTCTAAATTTTATGCCCTTTATAACACTTCCATCCATTTTGAGCCTTAACGGTGTCAAATGACAACTGAAAAGACCAATTTGCCCCTCATAGGGTATGTGACCAAAAATTTACGTTGTTGTTTAGCTTCAATATGTGACTTTACTTGGATGGTGTTCGACGTGATTTTGTACCAAAGAGATTTAATTACTGAAAAATAAAATGAATGCAGAATATACAGTGAAGTAAACATGCATAAGTACAATAGTACATGCATATGCGGTAGCTCATCTTTGATTAGTTTTGCACGTACATGCATATTAGGTTGCTCACGTACTCTTACGTGCTAGTCAGGCCTGGTGCTAGTATCTGCATGCATCTAAGGGCTCGTGGCTTTTGGGTGTCGGCAACCGTACAGTCTGATTAGCCTGTAGCCGGAAAGTACACGTACATATTGAAATACCTGCGTGCCGGTCAGTCATGTATCAGCAGCTTGCCGTAGGACCATCTTCACGAATGTTGCATGCACAAGCCCACCCTCACGCACGTATCGCTCACATTAGTCCATCCTCCCGCATCGACGAGCACACACATACTGCTCAGCTGCTTATGTGATGTACTCCATCTCATCCAGAGGAGCCAAGCGGCCAGCGTCCAGTCGAAGCCGAGGCACAGCCTCGTTGCCTACCGCAACGCTCTGCACAAGCAGTTTGAAAGTGTCCGTTCCCTCTATCACTGAATACACACAAATTTAGATCATCTATCACATGAGGGGTAAATAGGTCTTTTCAGGTGTCATTTAACACCGTTATGGCTTTAAATGGATGGAAGTGTCATAAAAGGCATAAAATTTAGACACGGTGTTATATAAGGAAAAAAAAAGTTTTCAGTGTCAAATAAGGCAACAAATTTTAAGACAATGTTAAATAAGGAATTCTCTCTTCTATGTATTTGGTTTCTGGGTAGCTATGTATCATTTGGTTTAGTTCCCTATACATGCTTCCGTATCATACGTGACATGTTTCCGTCGTTTGTACAATATGCTTCCGAGTATCCTACATGTTTGCTTCATTCTTAAACAAAACTATGGAAATGCTTCGGTATTTTTTTGTTCCTGCTTAAACAATTGTCAAATTATGTTTCTCACTCATTAGGACATAAAGTGCATCGGTTGGAAGCCAAAAAAATGTGAAAGCTATTGGAAGCAACAACCTACTACGTTTCTGCTTCAATAATCATCTTTATCTTTCTTCTAAGCATTCTCATAGGTCACAGAAGCAAAATATTTTTTCTTTGAAAGCAAATTATATTCTCTGTTGGATGCGATGATGACAGGAAAAAAAAGGTGAAATAAAGTTCAATGGGAGCAATATTGGTAGGAAGAAAAAAATCATTGGAAACATAATTTAATGCAAAAAATCCACGGTCGAAAGAAAATACTAGTAGATCAAAATAATCTTGTTGGGAGCAATCTCACTATCTTCGGAAACAAAGTATTATTGGAAGGAAGCAGAATTAATTTGCACTGGAAATAAATCTCACCGTCTGGAAACAAAATATGTTCCTATATACAGAAGTACGTAGAATGCAGGGCCCTAGCAGTTGGATTTGAGAGAGATTTGCGGGAGTGGTTATTACGGAATAAATCATCACTAATACTCCCTCCGTTCCTAAATATAAATTTTTTTAGATATTTCAAATAGAATGCAACATATGAATGTATATAGACATATTGTAGAGTATAGATTCACCTATTTTGCTCCGTATGTAGTCACTTGATAGAATTTCTAAAAAGACTTATATTTAGGAACAGAGGAAGTAGATCGTTGCATGTAAACCAACCAAGCACCTTTTCTGGGGTCGGGCTCTCCTGCTGGGTTCCCAGCATGCACTATCGTGTAGGGCCAACCAACTGCCAGCACGTGCCGCTGGACCCCACCACTCAAACAACACAAGGTATCTCTAGTTGCAGTTGCGTTCTAGAAAAACAGTAAAACAATCTTTTTTCTTTCCCGTGTGATAACAGATTGCCGCCAAAACCTCTTCGTGGCTACATCCTTTCTCCTACCCATCTACTTCATTAACAATTGTTGCCCCTGGATCACAAGAAAACAGGGCAGGATCGATAGAAATTGCCCTCTCCGTGGATCAACATCTACAGATTTCTTCAGCATGGAAGGAGCTTCTCGCACTTCATTGTCCATAGGTACCTTGTTGGCTTGTTGCGTTTGGAATATACAGATTATCAGCACTCTTGTATACGGAGGAGATAAGATTAAAACAAATAAACAAAGAGTTCAATATCTATGACATGCAAATTAATCCTTCAGAAATAGCTCCCCGTACTTCATCTTCCATGGCCCAGTTTCTTGTGTTCAAACACATGGAAATTTACCCTTCAGAATTGGACTATAATATTTCTGCGAGTGATGATCACTTCTACTATGCTGCACACACTATGCATCGATGGGCAAAATCCTGGCACTCAAGATGGAACTAGGACAAAAGTTACTCATGGCCCTGTTTTTTTTTCGAAAAGGAGGTTAAAACCCCCGGCCTCTGCATCAATGCGATGCATACAACCATTTTTATTAATTATTCAGGAGAGTACAAGATATGAAATTAACACATACGACTAAGTCGACTTCTTCCATAGCAACGTCTTCAAGAAGGTATACCCTCGTCGTTGCTGAGCCCGACCAATAATGGTCAGGACAAGAATTTTCACCCCGGACATGAAGCGGTGTTCCAATCAGCATCTTGATGATAGATCATTATATAGTCGCCTTCGTCAGTACTCCACTCCCACCTTCACGGCCGTCGGGTGGGCGCCCATGTCTCGGTGCGGAACTGGCCGCTGCTACTCCACACCGGCGCCAGTCACATTGCAGCATGCTTGATACAGTCGGAGCTGCTGCTCCGGAACTAGAAGTCGGCGGGGAACCACCACTGCGCCCCTTGCTCATCAGCGTAGGACTCCGCCGCTCGCGCCTCAAGCATCCTTGTGCGATGGCCGCCACCCTCGCACCGGACGAGAATCCTCTTTGAGCCGGCATCGAGTGCCGCACACGACCACCGCTGCTATGCCTGCAAATATGCCGACACACTTGAATATGCACTGTTGTGCCACCTGATCTCCTTATCGCGGTTATCGAGGGCCGCCACCCCCACCGCAGTGACCAACGAAGGCCACCGCCCCCGCCGCCATGACTACCCATGCATCCATTGCCGGCGATGTTGTGCGTGGCGTCGTCTCTACGAAGCGCTGGCACCATCATATTCACCTCTCTCGCACACCGAGACGCCGCCACCGACATATTGGCGCACGACAACGAAGCAGCATCGTCCAAATCTGCCTCGTCCATGGTCGCCTCTGGTACTGCGATCATAGACGCCTGTGCATTGTTCCATGGCCACCTCACTCAAGGCTGACCCATCCTTCACCATAGTTGTGCCGTTGTCGGCAGCACCGGCGTAGTCGCATGCCAGCGCTGGCTTCACATCTGACTCGAAGGCCGCATCCAGATCATCGGCGTTGCAGTTTCTCGTTGTGACCTCCGCGGCCACGTACGAGAAAGTGCTGAGACGTGCGGCATTAGGATCTCCGTGGTTGCACACACACTCTTGGCAGCGCTCACCACTGCAGTTACGGGCAGCCGCGCCGATGCCACCGGCCGCGCCGGCTGCATGAGCGAGTACGGGTGTGAAAAGGAGGAGGCGCCTTGGCCAGCGCCGCGGCCAGGACCGACGAGGGACGTCTCACCCTGTGCCGGCGCATGGATGCACGTGACGACGCCGTGGCCACGACCGCACCCTCTGCTCTCATGCCACCCCCCGAGCACCACCTGCCGCCTCCAGCCATCTCCCTCCGCCCCGGACACAGCCATTCCCGAGATCCAGCCTCCTGGAGGCCGCCGACGGATTGTGGTGGCTGGGGATGTGCGCGAGATCTCCGATCCGTTTTTTTTCGGATCAGGAGGTTCTTTCTTGCCCATCCTCTCTACCTAGCCGTGAAGGTGAAGATAGTCAAGCTTGGTGCAGACAGGTCGAGGTTCAGCTTAATAGTAAAGATGAAGAAAACGACCAAGCTTCCTTCTAGTCCTGCGCCATGGCAGGGTATTCTTCCTTGGTCTCTTGGTCGTGGAGAGGGGTGCCCTCATGGCCCTGTTAGGTTCAGTACTAGCTATATCATTACCCAACTTCTGTCCAGATATAAAAATATGCTTAAGGTTGGCAACTCTGAATCATGTGCACCTATTTGCTTCTTATCCATCAGTATATGGCAGTCGTGGACAATTAAATAAAAGAGGGAGCAATTATACATCAGCATCATGAGTTGATTTAGTAAAGAGACATCAGCTCGATCTTACTTAGAATCAAAGTTCACTACTAATAGAGTACCACCTAAGTTTATTTTAAATTTTAACGTATCAAACTTCTCCTTTGACATGTTCTCTTTTTTGCCAACTCTAATGAAAGAGATTATTGTATATCAAAGAAAAATATCAATATTTTGCTATTAATCCTGTGAATACCGTGTGATGTTTGCAAAATGTTTTGACCTATCTTCAAGTGCTTTTCAGGTTTCACTAAAACTAGGACTGTGAATATCTTGTGATTTTTTACTTCGCTAGAAATTAAAATGAACATGCACATGTCATTCACTGGTATTGACTTTTGGACTAACATTGTATCTAGAGTTCCCAAATGTTAGCGGGGTAGGGATGGCCAACATCTCAGAAACGACCAGCTGCCAATTAAGGTATTGTTCACTTATAAGTCATATTCCCAATTGAAGTTTATATCTAACAAGAAATCATTTCTTTGTTCTTTCAAGTCTTGGGTAGTCAATCAAGTCACATACAAGACAAACATTTTTAAATAGCTCTATATAAACTTTGTATATCAGTATTGCTCTACAAAAAAGTTACCTTGCGATGTAATAATTTATCTTACCATTTCTTTTGATGTTAGATGCACAGTGGTTTTATGCTCAAATAAAGATATATTCATGAATATGGATTAGTTGCTCTTTGATATGTTATATGTGTAACGAGGTTTAGATTTCCAGTCAAATATGGTCTTAGGCACTAAATTAACTAAAAGGCACTTTAACCAATTTGTTATTTTCCCGTGTGTGCAATTGAAAAGCAGAGTAGATAGCTCGCATACTTCAAAGTTCGGTAAATAGCTACTAGTACAAAGCTACTAGTAATAGATCGCATACGTAAATAGGTGAGAACTAATTAGCTACTAGTATAGAGGTAGATGAAGCACTGAATCATCATTTACCTTTGCCTGTTTAGTTTGCATTGTGTTCGCATCTTCTAATGCGACTGCGCAATCTCCGGCGGAATCTCGGTCACCGGCTGCACGCGTTGCAGCTCCACCATCCACCATTTTTTAAGGAACGGGTCAGCCAGAACCTTGGCCTGCCATTGGGTGCACCGGGAGTGGGCGGCACTAGCTGCGACGGCCCCGTCTTGCCGCCAGCCAAGGCCACGGCCGGGCGTGGCACATTGCGACTAAGGTGAGCGGAGCTAGCTAGCGGCGACGACTCTGTCTTAGGCCAACTCTACCGCACGACTGCAAACAAACGTTTGGTTCGACTGCTTTTTGTTTTTTTGAGTGGCAATGGATGCTAAAACGGATACGCATGTCCGGCTGGGATTGAAGGCGCCCAACACAGCTACTATACCCAAATTGTCCGCCTCAGTCGCGCACCCACGCCTGCGCCTCGCCCGCCCGCGAGCTCGTGCTCTCGCCACGCTGGCTCGGCCCCGCACCCGCCGCGCCGCGCCCGCCTCGCCGCCGGCGAGCTTGCCACGCCCCGCCCGTGCCTCGCCTCGGCCCGCTCGCGCCCGCCATGCCCTGCCCCGCCCGCGCGCCCGTCTCACCGCGGTTCGCCCCCGCCTGCCGCCGTGCGTGCGTGCGCGCTCGCCCCCGTTGCCGCGCGCTTGCCCGCGCGCCCCCGCATGCCGCCGCGCGCACTCGCCTCGACACCTCCCCGCCGCGCGACGACGTGCCTGCCGCACTAGCTCGCAGCCGCGCCGCACGTCGCCCCCTGCGCGCGCGCCCGCGCCATGGCCGCCCCGCCCTGCCCCGCCTCGCCGCGCCCCGCTCGCCCGGCCGCCGCTGCGCCCACGCGCACCCCCACTCGCCGCAGCCCACGCGCCACGCGCGCACCCCCGCTCGCCGCAGCCCGCGCGCACGCCCGCTCGCCCCCGACCTCCAGCGCCCTACCCGCGCCCTCCCCGCCCCGCTCCGCCCGCCCCGCCCCGAGCTCGGCCGCGCCCCGCCCAGCCCCCTGCGCCTGCTTGCTCCCCACCCCGTGCGCCCGCCTGCTCGCGGCCTCACCTCGCCCGTGCGCGCGCCGACAGCCGCGCCGCTAGCCCATGTGCCCGCCGCACTCCCACGCCCGCGTGCACCGGCATGGGTGGTGTGTGGAGCAGAGGAGAGAGAGGTGGTGGGTGGGCATGGTGGGCCATGGAAGATTAAGGAGAGAGGATGACGGGTGGGTCAGGCGTCACATGCAGAGAACACGGCCCGGATCAGGAGGACGCAAGATTCGTCCGCCCGTGTCCGTTCGAGACGCAAACCTAGACCAACTTTGCTCCAAGGATGGGTTGAGGCGGACCATAAACAGACGTTTGTTTAGGATGAGGTCGCGCATTGGAACGTATGATTTGTCCGTTTTACCTCAAACGGACAGACCCGGACGATTTGGGGTCGTGCGATGGAGTTGGCCCTACCACCTTCCAACCCCGTGGCTCCGGGCGGAGAAGCGCACCGGCAACGGGTGAGGCTAGCCGTGACAGCTCCGGGCAGAGCAGAGCGTCGGAGACGGACGGCGCTAGCAGCTCCGGTCTTGACGCCGGTCACGGCCATGAATGGCGGATTTTACCTGCTCAGAATCCTCCCTCACAGTGGAATGAGTGGCAGCAGCGGTACGCTGGGATAAGGCAAAAACAATTATTTTCAGTAAATTAAAAGAAGGAAAACGTTGTATTGAGTGGTGGGGTCCAGCGAGACACGTGTTGCCCGCTGGTTGGCCCTGCATGATAGTGCGTGTTGGGAACCCAGCAGGAGAGCCCGACCCCCTTTTCTGGAATGTATGAGATCAAACAAACCGTACGATGCATGACTAGTCTGATGGGATGCTAAAAATCAGACGTCTAATTTCTAGCGGCTCCCTTAAAATTTGATGGTGCTCTTGAGTACATAGTCTCGAGCTCCGGAGTGAAAAGTCTAGGCCTGGTCTTCATTGGTTGTACTTCGCAATGGTAATGACCACATCATCCTTTGCTGGAGGCATTGTCTAGAAATTTGCTTGGACGACCTCTTTGAGGTGAAACCAAAGATCATGCCTCCATGGATTGATCCATGATGGCAACACTTGTGTGCCATTTCTTTTTTGGAGGCGTCATTGTTAAAGCAATTTTTTCTGTCTGGATGCTATCATAGGGGGTTATTGATGTTGATGGTTCATGCTGCATGTTTGAATTGGCTTGATCGGACATTCATTGTTTTATCCGCGTTCTTTGTGTGTATGCATTTGTGTAATTTTAATGCATGTAGAGCTGAATATGTGCTCGTAATGCTTATATTCTCTTGATGCGATATTACATTTGTGTAAAAGGCGCCCGGAAAGAAAGTCAACTCTGTTCGACTGCTTTTACCTCTTGTAGCAAACTGTTTTTTAGATGGGTTACAAATCTCTGTTCTAGTTATTGAATCGGCAAAGATCTTAAAGCCAACAATAAAAAGAAAAAGGACGTGCACATATATGAAAGTAAGATACACACATATCGATTATCGCCTCGCCAATAATCACTACACATACATACCAACCAGGCAACAAGTAAAAGCACATGCCTATTTATTCGCTCGTATATCCGTCGTCCTCTGTAAATAGATCGATACACGCTATGCTAGACTAGCTAGGAATGCATCGTTTTTCAGACAGTAACCACACCATACACTCGTAGCTCCAATTATTGGTCCTCTCTTGGGCGTGTCGATCGGTCCGAACATGTATACCGCACGGTTCTTAATTTAGTACGAGTTCATTTATTAAGCCCGGCCGGTGCTCTTGGTGATCTCGCGCAGCGGCTTGCTGGTGTGGCGGACGAGACCGTAAGCCCAAGCTCCGGCCGCCCCGCCGGCGAACGGCCCGAGGACGTACACCCAGAGCGACTTGAACTTGCCCGACACCAGCGCTGGCCCGATGCTCCTCGCCGGGTTCATCGATGCTCCCGTCACCGGCCTGTCATCGTCGACCAAA
Source organism: Triticum urartu (assembly GCF_003073215.2). Classification (NCBI taxonomy): domain Eukaryota; kingdom Viridiplantae; phylum Streptophyta; class Magnoliopsida; order Poales; family Poaceae; genus Triticum; species Triticum urartu. Next base: position 509,539,762 of record NC_053028.1, on the reverse strand, counting down.
CGCACGCACGTACGTAGGTAAATATGCATGCGTAAACATCAATGAAGCGGCAGATCAATGATCATGCCGCAAAGTTAAGCAATAGTGCAGCAAGGCGTACGTACCCAGAGAATAGCGCGTTAAGCATGATGGTTGCGCCCACAGCCAGCCCAGCCATCTGCCCCGACTGCACAAAAACGAGAAATGGATGGTAAGTACGTAGGGCGCAGGTATGCATGCACGTGCATGTCTCTCGTCGGTGCATGCATGCATGCATGGCGGCCTAGCTAGCTTACCGCTCGGTCGTCTGTAGCCACGGCCATGATGACGAAGACGAGGTAGAAAGTGGTGATGAACTCCACCACGAGCGACTGGAGGTTGGAGCCCGTGGGCAGCGTCACCGGCGCGAACTCGTGCTTCTCGCCGAACAGCAGCCGCAGCAGAAAGCTCGCGATCAGCGCGGCCACCATCTGCACCACCATGTAAGCCGGCACCTGCGCGCACATATGCACATATGTCATCTGCAGGTCGTTCACTCTCCTCAGGGGGCGAATCTGGTGGTGGCGCTTACCCGCTTCCAGGGGAACCGGTGGGCGATGGCGAAGCCGACCGTGACGGCGGGGTTCATGTGGGCGCCGGAGATGTGGCCGACGGTGTAGACCATGACCATGACGGCCATCCCCCACACCACGGTGATGCCCGGGAACGTGACCGCGCCCTGCTTCTCCTCGTTCACCACGATGGCGCCCATGCCGGCGAACAGCAAGAAGAATGTGGAGAATAACTCGGCGAGGAGCTACATGCACAAGCCAGCGTAGTCAAACAGTGGTTGGATCTTGGATGAAAACATAATATACACAATCATATACGTACATCCATCGAGAGAGGTATAGGAATCAACCGAGATAGATATAGTAGGCTCACCATCTGAAGAAAAGAAACAGAGACGGGGAAGCCACAGACCATGTCCTGGTCAGGGTGGTAATCAGCAGACACATCCTTCTCCTTCCTCCCATCCTCCACGGAGAAATCGTTCACCGACACCGATCCATTCGTGTAAGCAGAGTCGTCGTCCCGCCTGGCCATTTCTGCCTCGATCTACTGATACACACTCCAAGTGACAAAACTAGCTAGGGTGACTAGAATGTGGAAGCACTGAGATGACAGGTGAGGGTAGTGAGAACTGAGCAAGTCGACTGAACTATATATACACCAGCAAGGACAGCTTGTCATATGGTATACTCCACCATGTTCTATAACCATCGACTTCTTTTGCTAGCTCCACCGTGTTCTGTCTCTTCTCCTTCAACCCTCGGATTTGTCGAGACCGGTAATACTAAAGAAGAGTTCCGTTGCCACTATAGGTATTAAAGAAGAGTAGGGGAATTATGGAAGATTCACCCCAGACATCGAGGGCGGAAGGTGATAGATAATTTGCTACTGCATTGGACAGATTAATGGCAAGCGAGAACTCCAAGGACCTATCGGACAAGACAAAACTATGCACTTAGCAGGTGTACGCGATAGTTGGTGGGGACGCGCGTAGTGCCTCAGCATTACCACTTGCGCCAAACATTTCAAATTACAAGCATGACGTACACGCCAACGCACGTCTACTTGGATCGAGTGTGCTTCTAAATTACAGGGTAGAACTGCAGAATGCCAGGCGAAAATTTGTATGCACTTGTGCGTAAACTCGTGAGTACCAAAATTTAAGGACGATGCTGCAACAGGGCGATCGACGTCCATATGACCATGGTGAGGAGATAGAAGGGCCAAATGGTGAGAAAATTATGCTAGGGTTGGTACCGACCATAAGGACCTCACATCATCAAATTGAATTAACATCACTGACATCAACTTTGATCTTACACAAAATCATGAAAATTTCTGATTACTCAGCCCGGGAGCTCTACATCAATGCCATCCCCTAGAAAGCTGATCTTGGACGGCACAAACAATCGCCTTGTGTTTGTCGGGAAATAAACTCTTCTTTGGCAAGATGAATGGCATGACCAGCCTATGTGGCAGAAAGAGCAGTACTATATGGACGATAATTCATGCACGATATGTGGACGATACTTGTGATCTGACCCTACAACATTTGGGCAAAGGAAGACCTGATCGTTGATTTCTATCGTGCAAAAAAACATCGTGTGCGTAGTAGTTTCGTGGCAGAAGTTCCCCCAACTGCAAGAGAGGATTTTCTACCATGCACGGGATCTCCCATGCATGCATCCATCACATTTTTTATTGCTGTGTGGGACCACTTCTATAGTGTTTTCTCTCATCTTAACATACATTCACATGCTATTATGTACTATTAAGTTTCAGTCAAATAAATAGATACCTAATGCATGTTGAAATAAAAGTTTGATTTATATTCTGTTTGCAAAATTGTGTTTTTCCTGACAAGGTCTTTAAAACAAGACCAATATTGAATATATTTTCAGAAATTATTATTTTTGACAACTAAATCACCATGCTTCAAACTTGTTTCATACAAATTTATTAATTTCATGTGAAAAAATTAACAATGTTTTATTGTGCGCAAAAAATAATCTTATTGTTTCACTATGGCTCCCCATGTTCCATTGCATTTCATAATGTCACATAGAGTGCCAATGTGTATCAAACTGATTCTTGGTAATGTATAAAAGTTTGTAAATATTAATATATTTTATTGCAACAAAACTTTGAACTTTTATAGTGTTTAACGAAACATAGCATAGTTATGTGGTATTTTTATAGTGTTCCACCATGTTTCAGAATTTAATTTTTTTTTCTGAAATATATTCAAAAGTGGTCTCTTTTCAAAGATCTCGTCGTAAAAAAAAACAAATATGAAAACGGATCATAAAATGTACTTTGGTTTCAAAAGATAAAATAGATTTAAACCTGAAACTAAAATGAAAAAGCATGGGATGGTGGAGCATAGGTGGTACAGTATGTTTGCATGTGGTGAGAGAAAGATCTAACTAACTGAGCACCATAAATGCATGACATCGGATCTCCAAGCAAAATCAACTGCGCATGCATGCACGGTACCTCCCGTGCATCGGAGATTAACTTTTCTCCCCAAACTGCACTCTTTTGCAATCAATGAACACCAAACTTTATCAAGTTGGATTGAAGCTCAGGATCCCTCTCAGTTCTTCCACACCCCTTTAATAGCTCAAGCTCACATTCAGTATATTGCGGTAAAACTTTTGACTGAGCAGAAACAACAGATTGATATCAATGGCCAATGGAAATGCAAAAGACATAAATCCAAATACCCTTCCATCACCATGTACCACAATCTTTGCCCACAAGAAGAGGTGCACACTCTATTCAATTGGATATGGAAATGCTCTAGCAGGCTCAGACATAAGATTTTCTTATGGCTTTGCATGATAGAGTAAACTCAAGGAATCTGTTAAAAAGAAAATCCTTTCACCTGGATTGTTATGAGTGTGTTTTCTACAATGAACACACAGAAAAGACCTCTAGACATCTTTTTTGTGTCTGCTACTTCTCGCAAGACTGCTGCAAAAGTATTATTCCATTGAAAAAGCTGGGTATCTCTGTTTTTTATGACATTCTTCTAGCTAAATAGTTGCTCCCTCCCAAGATTGTTATGGAAATTGTCATACAAGGATGCCGAAACATCTCACTACTAGGGAAAACCTTATAGGTAGACCAATAACAGTGGCGAGGGGTAAGTGCCCCCCACTACTATTAAGTAGTTGTAGCGCGGGTCAAAACCCAACGCTACAGGTACGGTGTAGTAGTAGCGCGGGCTGATGTAACCCGCGGTGCTATTAAGAGGCCCCCACGGTACCCACCGGGTCGAGCCATAGTAGCAGCGTGGGGTACATTACCCGTGCTACAACTAACATGTTAGTTGTAGCATGGGGTTTGCACCCATCGTTGCCACTATTGATATGCAAGGCCAGCCGGTGGCCCCCTCTTAACAGCAGCACGTGGCTGCGGACAAGCGCTACAGGTATTGGACTTAACTATAGCGGGCCATGTGCCCCACGCTACTACTAAGCACCGTATCCCCTACCCGAACGTATGTTTCCTCATCACTCTCACTCTCTCGCGCTCCCCTCTCCTCCCCAACATCATTGTCGCCTGCCGCCGTCGTCGCCAGCCGGCGCCACCGCTCCTCCTCCACCGAGCTAGCTCCTCCCTCCCTCCCCTCCTCCCTCTGTTCTCCCTCACATCTACTAACAAGTGTCAAGTTCATGAACAATTTGTAAAAAAATTCATTTCAACATAATCATGTAGTAAATGGCATTTGATTAAGAAAACTATGATAATGTCGATGAAATTAATTTTAGATAGGTGATAGCTATTGCCCGTGATTTGCCGGAACAATCTAACTTAGCTTAGATGATTACCTGCTTCAAATTTGCTAAACAATTATAATTGGTAGAATGGTAGATAGGTCATAGCTAGTAATCATGTCCACTGAATTTTTTGGTAGAATTTTCTTGTTTAGCTCATCCAGAGCAACCAATTGGTAGAATGGTAGTAAGCAGTAGTGTTAAAATACTCCTAGAGTTTGAACTAAATGACCAGTTAAAACAGCCATTTTAAAATACTCCTAGTGTTAAAATGGTCAGTACGCAGTAGTGTTAAAATACTCCCAGAGTTTGACCTAAATGATCAGTTAAAATGGTCATTTTAAAATACTCCTAGAGTTGTGGGTGCTCATTTTGTAGAATGAACAGATGTTCATGTTTTGTTTTTGTAATTTTTTTACTTAAGTGATTACGTTGTAGATGTTGCTCTTGTACTGTGCAGAGATAGTACATATGAATGAGCATTATAAATGCCGTGCAGAGATACCTACTTGTGCATTTTTGCTGTGTTAGTACATTACATAGTGTTGGTGCCACATATCTTCGCACGAAAACTCCGAGTGGCCTATGTTTTGCCGGAATGTTGATTCGTTTTCATTCCGGCAAATTTTAGGTGCTCGATATGACCTATTTTTAGCAAAGGTCATGCCGAAGTTTTTCGCGAATTTTGGCATGATTTGTACTAGAAAGTAGGACATATCGAGTGCCCGTGATTTGCCAGAACGAATTAAACGATATTTCGGCAAAACATAGGCCATTTTTTATGTCATTACTTGATATATGTAACGGGTTGACTTTCAGTCTGTTGGGGCTCCTTGTGTGACTTTTAGTCTGTTCTTGAAGGAAGGATCCTGACTGTTGTCTTGGGGATTGTTTCCTCCTCTTCTTCTCATGATATACCTTGGTAATGCATGAGAGAAGGGGGGAAGCGACCATCACCGACCGCGAAATATCAGTGAGGGAGTGTCCACCATATACGGTTGAAATATCAGAGAGAAAGAATCCCGACTATTGTCGTGGGGGTTGCTTCCTCCTCTTCTCCTCGTGATAGACCTTGGTAATGCAGGAGGGAAGGGGGATCCAACCATCACCGATGGTCTATATATCAGAGAGGAAGAATCCCGACTATTGTCATGGGGTCGCTTCTCCTTCTTTTTCGTGTGCTAGACATTTTTGTGTAATGCACTTGGGAAAGAAGGGAAGAGTGACCTTCACCGACAGTCAAATTTTCAGAGAGGGAGTGCCCACCATATACACCACGAGGGTGAGAGTTTTTCAAGGAAGACTCAATAGATCAAAAGTTAACCCCTGCCGAATAGTGATCTATGTGTTGAGTTCCTGGTATTTGCCGTCGATTTTTAATCTTTGAATTGTGAACACAGGAAATGTCTAGCGACAATAGGATCCCCTAATGCAATTACTACCCCAACGACGGGGGTATGTGCGACATGCCTCACCTGGAAAACGATAGGTACTTCACCCTCATGCTGAAGGAGACCTTCGGACATTTTACGGTATGTAACAACGACAAGTGCTCTTTTGTAATTAAGCATGACTTGTGCTTTTTTGCTTTAACGTGCAATTTTTGTTTTTTACAATTCGATTAGTGCATCCCCTGCTATGCAAGACCTTATGCCCTAGAGAAGCTCAATTTCGAAGATAGGGAGAGTTTGGAGATGAAGAAAGCTCACCTTAAGACGAAACATGATTTCATTTTTTAGGTTAAGATCTACAATGCAGTAAATCACACACATTTTGGATATTCAAATTGGAGAGGACTATGCAACGCCTATGGGTTTCAGGAAGATATGAAATAACCTTCAATATTGGTCCTGAAGATAATATCGACATTTGGGTGGATGTGGACATGATTCCAATTCTACCTCCATGTGAGTTTGTCACACAAATTTGTTAAGTAATTTATATGATTTATTTAAAAATAGTTGGTATTCATCCCTACTAAACCTGTTTATTTATAATTGATATATTATTCTTTTCCTCAATAAATACACGAGAAGGTGATACATCTCCAACGTATCTATAATTCTTTATTGTTCCATGCTATTATATTATCAATCTTGGATATTTAATATAAGTTTTTGTGCTATTTTATATCATTTTCTAGGACTAACCTATTAACCTAGTGCCAAGTGCTAGTTGTTGTTTTCTGCTTGTTTTTTGGTTTTCCAGGAAATCAGTACCAAACGGTACAAAACTTTTTGACAGTTTTTTCTGGACAAAAGAGACCGTAGAAGCTTCGGGAGGAGAGAAGACGATAAGGGACGAGACGGCAAGATAAACATGGCGCACCCAGGGGGTAGGCGCGCCCTGTTACCTTATGGGCCACACGTGGCTCCGTTTGACCTAATCCCATCTCTATAAATTCTCTAAAATTAGGAAACCAACAAAGAGTGTAGCGACCCGACCTCAAACGGTCAAGTCTCTGTGCTTCAGTGTCATCCCTGGATCGGTAATGCTGACACACACAGTACTCGAGGATTTATAACAGAGTAGCAATCACACACTTATTACATCGAATGTCTCAACAGAGAACTTATTACAATAAATATGGCTTAAGGCCATCTAATACGATAACAGCGAAAGGCTTGGAAGATTAAGTGAGTCCATCAACTCCAACAACATAGCTGAGCTATACGGCAACGAGCTAACGAACCTTACTCCTCATATGAAAAGTCTGCAACATAATACATTGCAGCCCAAAAACGGGTCAGCACATGGAATATGCTGGCAAAGTAACACAGTAGAGCAAGAACAGAATAATGCTATAACTACATGCATATTTGGCTGGTGGAAAGCTCTATGGTTATAGTGTTTTTGCGAAAAGCGAATTTTTCCCTAAAACAAAGGAATAAATTTTATTTAACTATCATGGTAGTTGAAACATCATCGAGAAGGTTCCTCCAACTCAATCCCAATTAAAAGTAATTATCAACCCAACAACATTAATTTAGAGTGATGAGATACATATGATAATCCAAGTACTAGATACTCAAGATTTGTCCATAACCGGGGACACGGCTAACCATGATTAGTTTATACACTCTGCAGATGTTTGCACACTTTTCCCCACAAGACCCGATCTCCTCCATTGAATTTCTCGCACTACATGATGTTTGAGAAACGGATGACTGAGACACAGTCTTTCAGAAGTATTAACTCCTTACTCCGGGCAGACCATACCAACCTACATCCCTCTACCTGCTGATCCACCTCTTCAGGAGCTTCACGCAACCTACTCAACTATGCTAGAGACCATAATAGCTTGTGGCTGCACACGGAAGTTTCTAGCATGAAATATCCCAGTTCCCTTTGAGCCTGGGTGGCGGACCATAGGATTATCACACGGGTACTCCGGAATATCCTAGGACAGCATTGGATTCCCCAGGTGCCCAACAAACAATCCACCAAGACACTACTGGAATCAGGGATTTTGCGTCTGCCAGTTCTTTGCCGTCTGCTTGCGGAGGCAAGAAGGTCTTTGCCATCAGCTACCAAACAACAGACGGCAAAGAACCTGGCAGACGGCAAAGAAGGTCTTTGCCATCTGTCATTTCTTTGCCGTCTGCTGGCAGATGGCAAAGAATGTCAGCGGACGGCAAAGAGGTGCCACTGGATGCCAATATACTGCAACGGTCCAACCCCACTTTTTGCCATCTGCTGGCGGACGGCAAAGATTTTTGCATTGTTAGCGGACGGGCAAAGAGGGGGCTATCTTTTTTTTTTCGGGTAAAAAAAACCGTTGCCCACTCCTCTTCTCTATCCCTCCATCTCGCCCTATCTCTCTGCCCCACCCTCCCTCCCGCTCGTCTCTCCCTCTCCCTCCGCGAGAAGCTACGCCGGCCGATTCGCGAGCTCCGCGGGATTCGACGACGCCGCCCCACAGCCGAGAGCCTCCCGACCCCGCCTTCCTCGACCCCGCGCGCTGTGCCACCTCGCTCCGCCGCCGGTGCGTGCTGCCACCTCACCGGACCCCAGGAGCCCTGCCGCCTCGCGCTGCCGCCTGCGCCGCGTCGCGCGCCACCTCCCCACAAGCTCGCCGCCCCGCCACGAAGCCTCGTCGCCGGTCGCCCCGACCTTGAGATCCGCCCGCCATGGGAGCCGAGCACCGAGCTCCTCTACGCCCTGCCCACGTCCCCGCATGCCACCGACATCTGAGTGGCCTCGCGGAGCCCGGTATGGCCCGGTGAGGTCCTGGATCTGCGTGATGCCGCTCCTCTCGCCGCGCCGAGCCGAAGATCCGATCCCGGCGAGCTCGAGCGCCGCTGAGTCGCTCCGCTGTTTTTCGTGCTGCTCGCTTGCTCTGTCTGTGGCTCAGTACTGTCGATTGTCGTTGTCTGTGTCCGCGTTTCTGCAATGCATATCTGTTTGCGTCTCGTTGTTCTTCAGTCCCATCGTGTCTTGTATGTGGACGAGCTCGGCTAATATGTGGTTTGGACATCATACCTGGGCAAGGTCATTTGATTACTGATACTTGGGGCAAGCAGAGGTTCAAAGCCTGACGTCCTGGATCCGCTGATAATATCCGAAAGTAAATATGTTCTTGCTTCATCTCTACTATTTTCTGTAATGTAGTGTTAAGCTCTATAACTCTGATTACTTATGCGGAACCTTCTTACATAGGCAGCGCGACACAATTCTTCTTCTCAAAAGCATATATTTTTCCAAGTGATCAACAAAGTGTTTGTCATTTGGAAGGTACACAAGTTTCTGATGTTTCTGTATATTATGGAGACAGAGGAGTAGTTCGTCAGATCTTCTTTTCGTTCAGTACTGTTGAGGCTGTCATAATTTTCTTGGAAACTTGTAGGGCAGGGTCGGATGGGCGCGCACGGCAGAGGTCGGGTGCGGGGCGTCGCTGTCGCCGTCGATGACGCGGTTCGGGATCACCGCGTGCTTCAATGCCATGTCATCGGCCGTCTTGAAGGCCGCCGCCACCAACGCTGCGTCAGGCGTCGTCCACGCGGTGCCGCGGACTGAGCCTGTTGTGTCCGCCGAGTGGCTGCACGCCAACCTCAGGGACCCCAATGTGAAGGTATAGCACTTGCCGTTCTGCTGCGCCCGCCCTCTGAAATCTCAATGTCAGTTGCACAAGTGGTATAGTCTAGATTTAAGACAGGGTACTCATATGGCTGGGGTTCTGCTGCCATGGCAATTTGGTCAGCGCTGCTACAAGTGATAAATCTGTTTGCTTAACTAGTGATGCTAGCTAGTACGTGAATTGGTATTTTAGCTGAAAGAGGATTTTGGTGGGCTTTGTTTTAGCACCAGCAGTAATCTCAAGTTTCTTAAAAACAAATGAAGTGCATGTATTACAGTATGTGACGTAGGTCAGCGCTCCTCGGATAAACCTATTTCCAAAAAGAAAATCTTGCTACTGAAATAATGCTACATTTTCGAGGCCTTTTCTTTCTGGACATTATTGGCATAGTCTCGGGCTCTCATCACTATGAATAATAGAACACATACTACTAGGAGGAATCACATTTAACTATGCTATTCATAGGGTAGTTTTCTTGCTGTTAAACATGTCCACCGGCATACATTGTATCTTATTGTGCTCTTACTTTTTTGTCTAGGTACTTGATGCCTCTTGGTCAGAAGATGATGGCGAGTTCCTCATTCCAATTGAGTTTATGTTGTGTAGGTTTGTTCGTCATGATCTGGATTGCCACAGTCGTGTTCAAGTCCAATGATATCTTGCGCAAGCAGACCGCTCTCAAGGTTGGTTCTTCATAATAGCTTGTCTATCAACGTGCTGCTTCTGCTTCTAGAGGTTAATTAATTGTTCTGCCAAGCAGACTGCTCTCAAGGGCTTGTGCTTATCTTGTGTATCAACGTTCTTGTTCTGCTTCTAGCACTGGGTCTGTCCCTTCTATTGAGGAAGCCGGCTGGCAGACTGTTGCTCGTCACTAAATCCCTAACCTGGGGCCTGTGTTAACTCCATTTGGATTGTCAAATTGCTTAGATAACTCAATTTGATTGTCCTCATGGTGTTCTAACATGCTTAGAAGAGTTGGAAACACTATAAATGGTTTGGTACGGATATGTGCTCTAGAATAGTGATTCTGGCATGCTATATTTTTCATTACGGTGAATGGTATTCTCTTTTCCCACACAGCATGATTTCCCCTTTTGGGGCCTCTCTGCTTCAAATTATTCCATATGATTGTAATATGCGGCCTTGAAAAACTCCTATGGTTTTCTATGATGCACTCAAACATCCTGTCGAACATATTGTATCAAGAGAGGGCATGACATTGCAACCCAGTGATTTCCCTATTTATGAGTTTTTAGGTCCTGTGAACCAATTAGGCCCTTGGTCATTTCTTGAACTCAATCAGTAACTCATTTGTGGAAAAAACTTGACGATGTGTGTACCTATGTGTTCTGTTCTGTTTTGAAGTGGATAACATTGCCCCGTGTTTCACTTGGAAATAACTTATGTTTGTTGAATAATAGGAATTTATGCACCATTTATATCTGTTCATAACTCTTAAACTAGCACTGCTCTCCTTAAAATTTCTAATCAGCTGACTGTTGTTTTGTGCTCCACAGATACTTGTCCGGCAAGCTGCTATGGTGGTCAGTGTGTGCTGCCTAGGAAAATAGATATTTAGTTTTAGGTCATTTCTTGTAATTTAAGATATGGAGTGCTTGTCTTCAGTTTTGTTTTTACTTTGTGAAACTTGCTACCTATGGATGAAACTGTGTAATATTGATGAAACTATGTATATGTATGGATGAAACTTGCTACTATTGGTAACATGTGTTGGATATCCTATATTGGTCATATATATATATATATGTATGTGTTCTGTGTGTTTGATTTTCTATGAAAATGAATGGATATAAGAAGAAACAGAATTAATGCCAATTTGGTCTCTTTGCCATCTGCCAGGGACGGCGGACGACAAAGAGGTGCTCAAATTTGCCGTCCGCTGGCTGATGGCAAAGGCCGCCGTTAGTCGCCTAACGGACTAACGCTGGCGGACGTCCAGTATTTTGCCGTCACTCCTCTTTGCCGTCCGCTATAAAAAGCAGACGGCAAAGGGCCTGTTTGCCGACCCTGTCTTTGCCGTCACTGTTTGCCGTCCGCCACTGACGACAAAGCTCTTTGCCGTCCGCCATCCCTGGCTTTGCCGTCCACCGTGGCAGATGGCAAAGTAGCTGATTGTAGTGAGATGTGTATTTAAGTTGCCACCTTAAGTTGAACCATTAATTAATAATCTCACATCTGTCATGGATTCACTCACCCAAACCACGTCTACGAGCATAGCATAGCAATATAAGCAATACGTAGAAGTAACTCCCAAGGGTTTGATAATAACAGGGCAATAGGTTCTATCTCATCAACTACTTCCCAACCCACATGTTAATCACATCCTAATCATGCAATGTTTGAGGATTGGAGCTAATGCATAAAAACTGGGTGATAAAGAGGTATGATCAAAGTGTTACTTGCCTTGCTGATGATCCGCAAAACCTAAAGACTCGTAGTAGCACGCTTCACACTCCTGGTGTTCTATCGCAAACAAACAATAGCATAGATAAGCAATCAAGCAAAGAAGCACGGGTAAAACTCAAATAAGAAGATCTAACCAGAAAGTCCAACTTAAGAACTCCGGTTTGCAAAAAGAATCAAATCAAATAGAGCAACAAACTCAAACTACGAAAGAAACAAGATCCGTTTACTAATCTGGACCTAAGTCAAATTTTACAGTATCAAAATCTTGTTCAAGTTGGTTAAACAGAAGGAGGGTTTCGAGACGAAGATCTAGGCGCTTGAATCGCCTGATTCCGATAAATGAGCGAAAACATAAACTAAAATGAAAATCGGATCAGAAATCGCGATAAAAAATAATCGTGGATAATCCGAGAAAAAGAAAACTGACGAACAGGCTAACGAACGAATGTTCGCTGTCTGCGACTATCGGGTGAACACTCTTCGTTAAAACGAACGTACGGACGAACGTCCGCTAATTAAACTAAACCGGAAAAAAATAAACCGATCTATTTAAAAAAAACGAACCTAGGGTTTTTTTCTAAAAAAATCGGATCGGTCTTTTCTAAAAAAACGGCGGCGGCGACGGCGGCTTTACCTCCGGCGAGATCTGGCGAGGCGAGGCTTCGGCTTCGGCGAGGTGGGGCTGCGGCGGTGGGTGGCCCGGGGCGGCGACAGGCGGCAACGGCGAGTGGCGGCGCGCGGCAAAGGGCGGCGGCGCGGCGCGGCTAGGCGGCGAAGTGCGGCGCTGCGGGGCGGGGCGGGGTAGGCGGCGGGGTTGGTGGTGGTGGGGGCTCTGGGGCGGGGTATAAAAGGAGGGGGTGCTTGCTTGGGGAGGGGGCAAGGGGGGCGCGACAGAGTCCTGGCCGGACTCGGCGTCGCGGGCGGCGGCAGCCTCCCGGTCTCCTGGAAGGAGACGGCGGCGCAGGGCTAGGAGGCCGGCTCGGCTGGGCTTCGGCCCAGTCGGGCGCTGAGACTTAAAAAATAATAATTTCGCCAGAACTTAAATAAATCCTAGAAAATAAAATAAATATCTAAAAATGCCAAAACAAATTTTCACCGTCTAAATAAAATATTTAGAACAAGATGAACATTTTCTTGGCCCTAAAATGCAACTTTGAAAAACGTGCAATTTTTCTAATTCAAATAAAATAGCAATAAACTCCGAATAAAAATCAAATATTTGATTTTAATATTTTTCCTCCAATATTTCATTTACCTTTGGAGAAGTCATATTATCTCCTCTCATATATTTTAATATGAAATATTTTCGAAGAGAAAAAATAATTAAAACCAAAAATCCTCGTTTCAATATTTGATAAAACTCAAATATGAAAACTGAGAAATCCCCAACTCTCTCCGAGGGTCCTTGAGTTGCTTAGGATTTCGAGGATCGTGAAACGAAATGCAGTAAAATATGATGTGCATGAATGATCTATGTATAACATTCCAAATTGAAAATTTGGGATGTTACAAAGAGCCATCCCAAACACTTTTTTTGCCACCACAAGTTTATGTTATTCCACGATCCCATCTTGAGGCCTTTTCCGGTACTCTGCCATAGGGGGAATATTAATCGATCATGGAGGGCTTCTATATTATCATTGCTGTGTTTCGATGATGCGTGAGTAGTTCACCACAGACCTACGGGTCCATAGCTAGTAGCTAGATGGCTTATTCCCTCTCTTTGATCTTCAATACAATGTTCTCCTCGACTACAGGAATCAGCTGTTTTGCCGTCCGCCATGGCAGACGGCAAAGGACCAGTTAGCGGACGACAAACGTGTCCGGCGCTGTAAACTCTGGCAAAGAGCTTCTTTGTCGTCTGCTTTCCCTCAGCGGACGGCAAAGACATTTTACCGTCGGTGGAAGATGGCAAAGATTGTGGACGGCAAAAAAAACCGGCCATTAGCCACGTTGGGTGGCTAATGGGAGGCTTTGTCGTCTGCCTTGTGACGTCAGTAGGTCTTTGTCGTCTGCCACGAACGGCAAATTGACCAAATGGGTCAGCTCCCAGGTTGCACAGGTTGCTGCCATGTGTCCTCTTTGTCGTCTGTGGCAGACGACAAAGATCCCTTTGCCGTCAGTGGCATATGGCAAAGAGCCTATATTGTTACTGTTTTTTCTGCTTTCTGTTATATCCATGTATTTTCAAAAGACATAAATGATATATATAGTTTCAACCTCAAACATAGCCCATGTATGCAACATCGAGCAGTCCATCAATGCAACATAACACACAGGGTATTAAAAGGTCCAATACATACATAGTTTCACGGAGTTCATCAACATACATACATAGTTTCACGGAGTTATTCAACATACATTGTTCATCAACACAAAATCAAAACAGAAACTAAAACTAGCATTCCATCAATGCCAGCTTCCATGAAGTGAATCAAGTCTGCAAAAATGGGTGTAAGCAAGTTAGAAGAAGAAGAAGAAGATGAAGAAGACTAGAAGAAGAAGAGGAGGAAGAAGAAGAAGACTAGAACAAGAAGAAGAAGAAGAAGACTGGAAGAAGAAGAAGAAGAGGGTTTTTACCCTTTTCCTTCTCATTCTTCTTCTTTTATTCTTTCTTCTATTCTTTCTTTTTCTCCTGTTCCTTGTTTTTCTTCTTATTCCTTATTTGTGTCATTTTAGAGCTTATATAGGTAATTATGAAATTTTTAAGCTAGCTAAGCTTATTATGTCAATTTATAGGAAAACAAGGTAAGTGTAGGTCATTTTGTGCTAGCCTAAGTAATTATGCCATTTTTGAGCTAACCTAGGTAAAATGGATCATTTTGGAGCTAACTTGGGTAAAATGGATCAATTTTTAGCTAACCTAGGTACAATGGATCATTTTGGAGCTAATTTGGGTAAAATGGATCATTTTGGAGCTAACTTGGGTAAAATGGATCATTTTGGAGCTAACCTTGGTTAAACGGACCATTTTGGAGCTAACCTAGGTAAAATGGATCATTTATGAGCTAACCTAGGTAAAATGGATCATTTATGAGCTAACTTAGGTAAAATGGATCATAGTTGAGCTAACTTAGCTAAAATGGATCATTTTCGAGGAAATAAAGCTAAGTCTAGGTCATTATGCATTTGTTAAGCAAAACACTAGAGAAAACTTACCGTCATCATGGAGGTGAAGCACCGGGGTTGCTCGTGCCGGCACCATCTGGAGAAGGATCGTGCGATGCTTGTCTGGAGTTACGCTGCACCAAAGATCATTTGCAATGTCTCGTTATCATGATGACACTGGAAATGTTAAGACTAGTAACTAATGACCATTCAAATGAAACTCATCGTGGTTCCCGGAGCAATGACTGGCATTGGTGGAGGGGTCTGACCGCTTTCTGGCACACAGATTACAGATTTGGTTTTGACGAGTCAGTCATATTAGCTAGTAATGAAACAGACATTACGTGCATGATTTGGCTAATATGCAGAAGAAACTTACCACGAGGAGCTCATACATGGCCTAGTTCCGCATGTCATTCCGTGCCCTCTCCTCCTCCAACATCCTAGCCATCCTCTCCTCCAAGTCCCGCTCCTTCTTTGCCGCCTGTCGGCCCCTCTTCACCATAAGCGCATTGGTTGTATTTCTCTCTCTCTCTCAAGAGCAGCCTGCAACACCACTCCTCGTTAGCATTGTAATCATCGATGGCTGCACACACAATGCAATGCTTGAAAGAAATCTGAGTCTGCATAACTAACCTTGAAGGCGAGCTCGATTGGCCGTGGACGAGGCCTTATCTCAGGACCTGAGCTTGTTTAGCATGCCTTGTTCTCCGGGAGAGTGCGAGGACAACGTATAAGTCTATATCCAATGGCTATCAATCCATGGGACCTCCTGCCACCAGATATCATCACCACCTCCGGATCAAATAGCTCGCTTGGGTTAAAGTCCTCCCCTTTCCTCGCCTTCCCCACATCTCTGTACCTCACGAGCTTGTTGTGGGAGGAGATGTTGGGGAAGTTCTCTGGATGATCAAGGTCAGAGCAGAGAATGCCTTGGCCTTCTTGTACGGGGCAGTATGGGCCATGGCATAGAGGTCGAACACCTCTGGCACCAGTGCCATATTGTATCCCACCTAAAAGAGAGGAACATATAGTATTAGTAATTAAAGGGCTCAAGCTAGCATGACAGAATGAATTGCATGAATCATGAAGCAAACCACATACCCAGTTCCGCCCGTATTGATATAAGTTGGCGCTGCCTTGATGGTGTGGCACACCTCTCATTTGGGCACGCCGGTCCTTGGCATTGTTGTGGACGGCTAGCCATGCGTCTGAGCACCACTCATCCACAAATGCCTCCCAACAACCCACCTTATCCGCACACCATCTCATGGCACCTAAGTTAGTAAAGAGAAACTTGAGCGCTATGCCTACGAATCAAATCAACGAAACTAAGAACAAGGCCTTAAGAATATAGGCCATTACTGTCATGTACTACTCCTTCTTCAGAAACTTTCCGCGGCACTTCTTCTTGGGCTTCCTAACACCACGCGAGGCGAAGTAGTCTTGAACAGCCTGCACCTGAGCCTCGTGCCATAAGTTTTGTAGTAGGCGCATGCACTCGGCATCGGTAACCTGTGCACAGGCCTCCTCGTATCCCTCCTTAAACCTGTAGAATGTCTGCAATCAAACGAGACAACATTGATTAGTACAATAACTAAGCTTATTCGATGATTTTTAATTGTATAAAGGAGAAATTACCCAAAACGTTCTGATCACCATGTCGGCCATCGTGTGGCAAAAGACACCGTCGATCATCTCCTACAGCGGGGCCGGGGCAGCCAAGTAGTGCTCCCAGCTCAATCCGCTCTGGAAGCTGGCCCTCACCAGGCAACGTGACAAACCCCGGGAAGTTTTGCCAGAAAATCACACCAAGGACTTGGTTGTGCCTGCGGACATCCTGAGCGTGGTCCCAACCCTTGTAGTATGACAAGGCCAACACATTAGATATTTGAAGAAACATGATGGCAAAAGGTACAAAAAGAGAAAATGCTCTTACCTCTACCCAGCAGGCCAAATCAACCACCTCTGCTCATGGGTCGCCGTCAGGGACATGAGCTATGTACTACCACGCTGGTAGATGGTGGCCCCCTCAACCACCTCGCCCTCGCTGCTATCAGAAATCTGATGCCCACCACCATCAGCATGGACACTTGGCTCCTCAGGCGGATCCTACCAGGTACCCCATCCGGACGTCTCCTGGGACATAGCCTGGTCCGGAGTCACGTGGGCCCAAGTGTCTTGGGCCAAAGGCCTGTCGACCCGAGGCTTGTGGACCGGAGTTCGCGTAACCTCCTCGTCAGACGGCCCCCTAGCAGTTGTGTGCTCGGGTGACTTAGCTGGGGGTGGCGGCGAGGAAGGCGTAGGAGCCTGCCTACCTCTCCCGCGGCCATGTCCTGATCTACCTCCTCTCTTCTTCCCTCCCTGGCCTCCTCTCCAGGTGGGCAACAACGCCGACGAAGAAGCGCCCGCTGGTGTCCCCAAACTGTCTAACAATGCTCTCCGGAGAGGTGCGGGTGGAATGGAAGAACCCCTCCCACCACGCTCCGGACCCGCGCCCACCAGGTTTCAACACCTGTCATGACAGAAGAGTAAACATAATTTGGTGCATTGAAGCATGTGCTTGTAGTTCAAATTTGAATTATGCACATTAAATGCCCAGAAACTCAATTAATGCATAAATATGCCAAACGAATCCGGAATAATTCCAAATTTAAACACGACACTCATGTACTAGTTGCATGTTCACTGTACGTAAATGTTCTAGCAATTCAAACTCCATCCTTTCCCTCCATAACACCATTTTGTCTTTCAAAACATAATGAAAAAAAATCAGGTATACCACAAACAGTTTACTAGAAAGAATTGTGTGGGATGCGATATAAAATATCTTGGGGCACCGTCTTGTCTGGCTTACGCAGGAAGCTTTGTCGTCTACAGTCCACCGCCCCCGCTTGAACCACACTTTTGCGCTAGTTTCTCATGGCACCGAGCAAAATTTTTTCTCCACCACAGAAATATCTATCTCCCTGCCCCCTCCCTCCTACCAAAAGCCACATTTCCACTGTTCCTCCTTGCTTTCCAAATTCAAACCTTCATTGCTGCTTACTGGCAGCTCAGCCTCCTCGCTGGCGACCCTTCTTCTTGCAACGCCGCCTCCTCGCCGGCTACCCTTCTTCTTGCAGCGCCGCCTCCTCGCCGGCGACCCTTCTTCTTGCAGCGCCGCCTCCTCGTCGGTGACCCTTCTTCTTGCTGCGTGGCCTCCTCGCCGCTGACCCTTCTTCTTGCTGCGCGGCCTCATCGATATGGTCAGGTAATCCACACCCCACCCACACCATGCTCCTCCTTTCCCGTCCCACATGCCCCGACTGACAGAGCGACACCTTCCATCGAAATCACTGCCCCCTCCTCCAATTAAGCGCCGCCCACAGCCATTTTACACGCAGTATAACATGGAGCTGAGTAGCATGCGGACGCACGCGCGAATGAGGTCGCTATGGCTGCCATGTGTGTCCACCGCCAGATCTTGGAGGAGCACGTCGTCTTTGAGGCCACCGTCGACACCGCCACGCGGTTGTCTACTTTAAAATACAGTTCGTGATGTTTTCTCAAGGCCACCGCCAGTGCCCTCTAGTGATTTTTCCTCTGTAATGTTAATATGCAATCTGATGTTTAGTTAATAGTTTGGCCCTCTGAAATGTAATGTTCAGTTAACACTTTGGTCCAACAATTGCTACATTTCGTAGTATTGTTCTCAAGCATTCTTTGTTTTGTTAACTGTCTTATCTTCTAGTACATGTTTCTATTCTGCAATGTCGTGCTCAGTTAACTATTTTGGTTCATTTGGTCTGTTGTCCATTTAACTGTTTGGTTCAGTTCTGCAATTTGATTTTCATTTGCTGTGGGTAAAATTTTGTATTGTTATGCATGTGACACCAATCGAATTTGGCTGTACTCAATACATATTTTCTACTGATAGTATGGCAACTCTCAGTTAACCTGATCAAGATCTTCCTTATGTGTGTTGCAGGGAAACAATGGGAGACACTGCGGTTTACCATCGAGGTTTGTTCAAGCAGGGTCCTTTGGCTAATAGCACATTATTGTGCAGTTGCAGGAATCATTCTAATATTTAGGTTTCTTACAATTTGGTCTTGCACATGTAGGTCCTGCTGTGAGAGGCTTAGACCCACTGTTCGACCCATTTTGCATATGGGGAAATGAGATGTCCATGAATATCGGTCAAGTCAAGAAACTCAGAAAGATTGTTAGGATGAAGAAACTTGCGACGAATAACAGCAAGATCTTTGTTTGCACAATGAAGAAGACATCAGTCAACTATAGGATGGTACCAACTCTTTTACCTTGTTTTTACCCCTTGCGCCATTTCAAAATTTACAACAGCGATTTATGCATAGCTTTGTTTCCAGTACTTTTCAAAGAAGTTCACCGATGATTACCTCTCAAACCACCTGCATGGTCAAGAGGCGAGGAAGGTATTCATTCAACACCCACGGTACAATATTGAAGTCTTGCCGAAGAGGATGAAGGTTGGGCGGGCAATTATCCATAGCCACTGGCCTAAAGTTGCAAGGACATTTAACATCACTGAAGGCTCAATATTTGCCTTCCGCTTCTACAGTTTCCCAGATGCGATTCATCTGTCTATTTACCGTGTATGATGCTACTTTCCAAAGGTTTTTGATGCTGCATGTAAAACTTGGTGCTGTTGTGTAATGGCGTAATTGAGTGCCGAAGCTATCTGATGTAATTTGATTATGAAATCCTGGTTGCTTTTATACGTATATGAAATATCTAGTGTGTTTTATAAGAAATATCAGTTTGATTAGTACATGCATTATCAATAATAGGCTAATTACCCTGCTTATTGGGGTTTTCTATTGCAAACGGTTACTCAGACAACACCATGGGCGATGAACTCAAACAACCCGCATGATTTTTAGAAAGTAGGCGTGTTCGATCAACTAACAATCACACACGGCTTCCGACAATGAACTGTTTGAGGCCACCTTGCACAAACGTTTCCACACAAAGAACTGTGTGTGATATACATACCTACGGAAATGTTTTTCTAGGATTCACCGTGTGGGATGTACATACCTACGGAAATGATTTTCTGGGATTAACCGTGTGGGATGTACATACCTACGGAAATGATTTTCTAGGATTCACTGCGTGGGATGTACATACCTACGGAAATGATTTTCTCGGATTACCGTGTGGGATGTACATACCTACAGAAATGATTGGGTTTCGATGCCTCGCCCGATCGCACATGACCCCAACCTGGGTCCTTGGAGGGCTTATCCCCGACGATTTCTGGGTCGTGTGGAAAGGACACCCTATCGCACACACTCACTTGGCGACGGTTCTAAATGCCGTCGCGGAAAGGGGTTGAAAATCGTTTGTTTAGGACATCGCTGTACTAGTGTTTCCTTCTCTTCTTTGGTAAGAGCGTAGCTGGCAGGACCTTCATACTGCTTTGGAGGCATGCCGTCTTTTTCGTGCACACGTTGCTGGTCCTCCCATGCATCCGGTGTATCTTTTGTCTTCCCATACACACCCAAGAAGTCTAGCAGGTTCACACAAAGATTCTTCGTCACGTGCATCATGTCGATTGCAGAGCGGACCTTTAGGTATTTCCAATAGGGTAGGTCCCAAAATATAGATTTCTTCTTCCACATGGGTGCGCGTCCC
Organism: Triticum urartu; assembly: GCF_003073215.2. Taxonomy (NCBI): domain Eukaryota; kingdom Viridiplantae; phylum Streptophyta; class Magnoliopsida; order Poales; family Poaceae; genus Triticum; species Triticum urartu. Next base: position 509,519,179 of record NC_053028.1, on the reverse strand, counting down.
TCAGCATCATTCGGAACAGATAGTTCGTCGGGACCCTTTCCAAAGATTACTTGTTAATCATTGACCATAGCAAGTATGGGATCACTAGTACGGATGGCGGGCTTCTTCTGGTGATCTGCCTCGCCTTTGAAATGCTTGCCTTTCTTTCGACATTGATGGTTGGTGGAAAGAAATTGATGATGCCCCAGGTACACATTTGTCCTGCATTTGTCCAAATATATACTTTCGGTGTCATCTAAGCAGTGCGTGCAGGCGTGGTATCCCTTGTTTGTCTGTCCTGAAAGGTTACTGAGAGCAGGACAATCATTGATGGTTACAAACAGCAATGCATATTGGTCAAATTCCTATTGTGTGTGCTCATCCCACACACGTAACGTTTCCATTCCACACATGTAAAAGTTCTTTAACTAATGGCCTTAGGTACACATCAATGTCGTTGCCGGGTTGCTTAGGGCCTTGGATGAGAACTGGCATCATAATGAACTTTTGCTTCATGCACAGCCAAGGAGGAAGGTTATAGATACATGGAGTCACAGACCAGGTTCTGTGATTGCTGCTCTACTCCCCAAAAGGATTAATGCCATCCGCACTTAAACCAAGCCATACGTTCCTTATGTCACCTGCAAAGTCCCCCCACTTTCTCTCGATTTTTCTCCACTGCGACAAGTCAGCGGGCTCTCTCAACTTCCCGTCTTTCTTACGGTCCTCTTTGTGCTATCCCATCAAATTGGCATGCTCTTTGTTTCTGAACAAATGTTTCAATCGTGGTATTATAGGAGCATACCACATCACCTTGGCAGGAACCCTCTTCCTAGGGAGCTCGCCGTCAACATCACCAGAGTCCTCTCGTCTGATCTTATACCGGAATGCACCACATACCGGGAATGCATTCAAATCCTCGTACGCACCGCGGTAGAGGATGCAGTCATTAGGGCATGCATGTATCTTCTGCACCTCCAATCCTAGAGGGCATACAACCTTCTTTGTTGCGTACGTATTGTCGTGCAATTCGTTATCATTTGGAAGCTTCTTCTTCAATATTTTTAGTAGCTTCTCAAATCCTTTGTCAGGTACACCATTCTCTGCCTTCCACTGCAATAATTCCAGTGTGATACCGAGCTTTGTGTTGCCATCTTCGCAATTGGGATACAACCATTTTTTGTGATCCTCTAACATGCGATCGAGCTTCAACTTCTCCTTTACACTTTTGCATTGTCCCTTTGCATCAACAATGACCCGGCGAAGATCATTATCAGGCACATCGTCAGGTTTCTCTTGATCTTCAGCTTCCCCCGTTGCAGCATCACTATATTCAGGGGGCACATAGTTGTCATCATCCTCTTCTTCTTCGTTGTTGTAACATCCCAAATTTGCAATTTGGAATGTTATACACTAGATCATCATGCATATCATATTTTTCTTGCATTTTGGTTGATCCTAGAAATTTCACGCGACTCAAGGACCTTCGGAGAGAGCTGGAGATTTCGTTATTTTCATATTTGAGAGTTTTCTCAAATTTGAAAAGAGGATCATTTGATTTATTTATTTCATCTTCAATTATTTTTCCAATATCAAAATATCAGAGAGGGAATAATATGACTTTCCCAAATTTAGGAAAAATGAAGATTTGATGAGTAAATCAAATTTTGGTTTTGCCGGAGTTTTGTTTGCTTTTTATTTGGATAGGGAAAAATGCGTGTTTTCAAAAATTGCATTTTAGGCCCAGAGGAAAGTTCATTTTGTTCGACTCATTTTTAGGAGTCGGGGAAAATTTACTTTAGAATTTTCGGAGTTCGTTTAGTTTTCTTTCTTTTGTTTTTCTGCGCGCATAACCGATTTAAAAAAAAAAGAGCAGCGCCCCGCCTGGGCCAAAGGCCCAGCCAGCCGCCACCGTCCCAGCCTCGCGCGAGCCGAGTCCCAGCGGGACTCCAGCCGCCGCCGCCCCTTGCCTTGCCCCTTGGCCAAGAAAGCACCCCCCTCCTAGTATAAATACCCAAGCCCCCCCTCTCCTCCCCAAGCCGCCACCGCCTATAGCCGCCGCGGCCGCCTAGCCAGCCCCGCCGCCCTAGCGCCACAGCCGCCTAGCTGCCGCCGCCGCCCTTGCACCCCGCCGCCGCCGGAGGTAGCCTCGCGCCGCGCCTCTTTTCTTCCCCGGTTCGGTTTTTCTTAAGAGAACCGTTCCGTTTCTTTTCTTTTCTTCCGGTTTTTGTTTCGGTTTTCTTCCGAAACCCTAGATCGGTTTTCCGTTTCTTTTTCGGTTTCTTTTCCGAAAACCCTAGATCGGTTTTCGTTCTTCTTTCGGACCGTTCGTCTCAACGAACGTGATCACCGATTATTCCCCGGTTAACGACGTCCGTTCGTTTAACCGTTCATCTTTTCTTTTCGTCGGATTTATTCCGCGATCGTGATCTCAGATCCGATCTTCGTTCTAGTCTTTCTTCTCGCTCGTTTATTGGAATCAGGTGATTCAAGCGCCTGGAGTTTCGTTTCGAAACCGCCGTTCCATCTAATCAACTTAAACAAGTTTTTGCCCCGGTAAAATTTGACCTAGATTTAACTTGCTAGAACCGAGTTGTTTTCTTCCGCCGTTTGTTTTCCGTTTCTTTGTTCGCAACCGGAGTTCTTAAGTTGAACTTTCTGGTTCGTTCTCTTGTTCAAGTTTTACCTGTGCATTAGATGAGTACTTATTGTATGCTTGTTGTTTGTCTGCGATAGATCACCCGGATTGCGCCACTTGTTACTTCGAAACCCTAGGTCTCGCGGATCATCAGCAAGGCAAGTAACACTTTGATCATACCTTTTCTACAACCCATGTTTTATTGCATTAGATCAATCCTCTCACATTGCATTATTAGGATCTAATTAAATTGTGGGATGGGTAGTAGATGAGGTAGTACCTATTACCTGTATTATTATGAAACCTTTGGGAGCTACTTCTACGTTTGCTTATTATGCCATGCTATGCTAGTAGACGTGGATTGGGTGAGTGATATCCATGACAGATGTGAGTATTGTTAATTAATGGTTTATCTAAGGTGGCAACTTAAACACACATCTGGGTGGATTGAGGCACCTCGTTTCTATCAGGACTTGCCTATTTTATTTTGGACTGCCACCCAGGCTCAAAGGGATCATAAGATCAATCATGCTAGTAACTTCCGTGTGTAGCCACAAGCCATTATGGGCTCTGGCATAGTTGACTAAGTCGTGCGAACTCTTACAGTGGTAGACTAGCAGATGTAGGGGATAGGTGGTACGGTCTACCCGATCGTAAGGTGCTAGCGCTTCTGAAAGACTATGTCTCGGTCATCCGTTTCTCAAACACCATGTAGTGCGAGAAACCAAACGGAGGCGATCGAGTCCATGTGGGGAAAAGTGCGCAAACCTCTGCAGAGTGTACAAACTAATCATGATTAGCCGTGTCCCCGGTTATGGACAACTTGAGTATCTAGTACTTGAATATCATGTGAATCTCATCATGTTACTTCTAATTAATGTTGTTGGGTTTTAATTGTTCACTTAATTGGGATCGGAATGCTGTCAACCATTCTCGATGTTTAACAACTACCATGATAGTTAAATAAATTTATTCCTTTGCAGTAGGGAAAAATTGGCTTTACGCAAAACTGTAACCATAGAGCTTTCCACCAGCCATATATGCATATAGTATAGCTGTTTCATTCCATTACTCTCTATGTGTTACATTGCCAGCATATTCCATGTGCTGACCCGTTTTCGGGCTGCAACTTTCATGTTGCAGACTTTTCAGACGACGAGTAAGGTGCTTTTAGGTCGTGGTTCTATACTCAGTGATGCCGTTGGAGTTGATGGACCCATTTATCTTCCAAGTCTTCCGCTGTTATCACATTAGATGGCCTTAAGCCATATTTATTGTAATAAGTTCTCTTTGAGACAACGATGTAATAGTGTGTGATTGCCACTCTGCTATAAATCCTTCGATGTACTGTGTGGTGTCAGCATTACTGATCCAGGGATGACACCTGAGCACAGAGCGCTTGATCCATTCGGGTCGGGTCGCTACAGAGATGGTATCAGAGCACACGCTGACTGTAGGACACGACCACTAAGTTAAAGCCATAGAACACCATTCTCTTCTCATTTTCTAACTCCTCATCTTTTCTACTCTTTAGGATGACGAACGCGAAGATTAAGTACGCTCAACCGGATGAAGGCACACCATTTGGATTTCACCTGAAGGAAGTCACCAAGTACCTGAACATTGGATTACCAAGCTTCACGGGAACCTTCAACGCCACTCTGCCTGAAGAGGAGCGCTGGAAGATTCAAGCTCACGTTCCGGGAAGGACATTCGCGCCAATCACGAAGCCTATAGATAGTGTTTTCAATGCACCAACCTGGAGTCTGGGAAAGAGCATGGCAGCTCATATCACCATAGGACGCATTGGAGAAGTTTATCAAGAAGACCTCAAGGACACTATCTACCAGATTTGCGGACGCCGAGATGAACAATGGGAGTTAGTCAGCACCAAGAAGGATAGATCCATTGCATCTTTCATCCAGGAGTTAAACCAGCACATTCGACGCCACGAGAACCAGATGTGCAATGATATGATAGAGTTGAAGAATGCGAAGGCAAGGATCATCGAGCTAGAAGGAGAACTGAAGTCTACACGCAAGGACTACATGGACGAGATCGTAGCTCTAGCAAGACACAATGGCGATCTTAAGCAGGAGATTGAAGAACTCAAGAGGAAGTTAGCATCCAAAGAGGAAGACGAGTACGTCGCATGTCCGGACAACTACATCATCATCGACGACACCGATTCGGATCCAAGTGAACCCGACTTTGAAGACGAAGCTGGAGCAGATATCATGGAGTCTTCCACCGGTTCAAATTTCTAGATGACCACCAGATAGTAGTAGTATTCCCCCATGTAAACACAATAGTTCGAGCACTTTTGCGATAGTTTTAGACCGATTGTAAGCCCTTGTTTGATTGAATGAAGTGATTTTGTGTGCATTTGCTCATGTGCATTGGGGTAGTGTTTTCCTTTAGACCTCACTCTATTCTTAATTCTCGTCTTTTCTAAACCCTCAGATGCCTCCGAGACGTGACAATGGATCCACCGGAGCTCACTCAGTTGATCCAGCAGCAGAATCAATTGATGCAGATGTTAGTCCAGAAACCAGCAGAACAACAACAACAACCCACCCACCACCACCTGTTGACCACTTAGCCCGTTTCCTTAGGCTGAATCCGCCGGTGTTTTCCAGTAGCACCGAGCAATAGTAGCAGACGATTGGCTCCGCAAGATAGGAAGGGAGTTGACCACTGCAGGATGCACGGATGGTGAGAAAGTGAAGTTTGCCGCACACCAGCTTGACGGACCCGCGGCAGCATGGTGGGAGAATTTCACAGCCACTTACCCAGTTGACACTGTCACATGGGATCAGTTTCAGCAAGCTTTCCGCACTGCCCATGTTTCAGCAGGAGCTATGGCCCATGAAGAAGCGTGAGTTTCGCAACTTACGCCAAGGAGGAAGGACAGTTGGCCAGTACGTTGACGATTTCAGCAAGTTAGCACGTTATGCCCCAGATGACGTTGCTACGGATGCAGCTAAGCAGGAGAAGTTTCTGGAAGGACTGAATGATGAACTAAGCATGCAGTTGATGGTAGCAGTTTCAACAACTACCAGGAGTTGGTAGATCGCGCCATCATGATTGAAGGGAAGCAACAGCAGATTGAGAACCGTAAGAGGAAGTATGGACAGGGGAAGTATAACTCTGGAGCCCAGCAGAAGCCCCGTTTTGCCCCTAAACCGGGATTTCAGTTTCAGCACACCCATGGAGGAGGTAGCTCGCACAACCATAATGGCCACAAGAATGGTAATGGGAATGGAGGAAGCAACGGCCAGAACCGGACCACCCCATCGACCCCAACCAAGAGAGACCTGAGTCAAGTCACCTGTTTCAAGTGTTCCAAGACCGGGACATTATGCCAATGAATGTCCTGAAGGCCAGAATGGAAATGGCAATGGAAGCTCTGGGAAGAAGCCGAACCCTTTCAATAGGGGACAGGTGAACCACGTTAATGTGGAGGAGGTTGAAGATCACCCGATGCAGTAATCGGTAAGTTTTTGGTTAAGTCATTTACTGCACTCGTTCTTTTTGATACTGGTGCATCGCATTCATACATATCAAGGGGATTTGTGGATAAATATAACTGCCAACCCAAGCCCTTAGGTCACCCATGTTAGTAAGCTCACCAGGAGCGGAGTTTATGGCCAGACGATGGTGTGATCGGTTACCATTAAGGATTGGTAACTATGTTGTTTCCCTCAGACCTAATAGTATTGGAATCTCAAGGATTGGATGTGATATTAGGCATGGATTGGTTATCGAAATGTATGGAGGAAACATCGATTGCGCTAGTAAGTCAATTTTGCTTACCACACCAGAAGGAAGAAGGATCAAGTATGTATCCCGGCATGTGCCAAAACAGGACACAAGTAAATCCTTACAGGAAGTTGTGCAAGAGGAAGTACCAGTGGTAAAGGATTTTCCTGATGTATTTCCTGAGGAATTAGCCAGGCATGCCACCGGATAGAGACATTGAGTTTTTGATTGAGTTATTGCCAGGTACAGGCCCAATATCGAAAGACCATACCGGATGCCAGCAAAGGATTTTGGAGAAATTAAGAATCAGATTAAGGAGTTATTGGATAAAGGTTACATTCGCCCAAGTTCTTCGCCTTGGGGATCACCCGTACTTCTAGTGGAAAAGAAGGATGGAACATTAATGATGGTTGTAGATTATCGGGGATTGAATGAAGTAACCATCAAGAATAAGTACCCACTGCCAATGATTAATGATCTGTTTGATCGTTTGCAAGGAGCTAAAGTGTTTTCCAAGATCGATTTGCGATCAGGGTACCATCAGTTGAAGATTCGAGAGCAGGACATACCTAAGACAACATTCACCACAAGATATGGACTGTATGAGTATACCGTTATGTCATTTGGATTGACTAACGCACCTGCCTACTTTATGAACCTGATGAACAAAGTGTTTATGGAGTTTTTGGATAAGTTCGTTGTAGTGTTTCATTGATGACATCCTGGTTTATTCAAAGAATGAAGAGGAGCATAAGGAACATTTGCGTTTGATTTTGGAAAAACTAAGGGAACATCAGTTATACGCCAAATTCAGCAAATGTGAGTTTTGGTTGAAGGAAGTTGGATTCCTCGGACACGTTATATCCGGAGAAGGTATAGCAGTTGACCCCACTAAAGGTTGAGACCGTAACCGAATGGGAAGCACCACAACAGTTGGAGAGATCCGGAGTTTTCTTGGACTCGCAGGATACTACCGGAGATTCATTGAGAATTTCTCAAAGATTGTGAAGCCTATGACGGAGTTGTTGAAGAAGGATACTAAGTTCAAATGGACTGAGGAGTGTGAGGCTAGTTTCCAGGAGTTGAAGAAACGTTTGGTTACCTCACCAGTATTGATTTTGCCAGATCAGACCAAGGATTATGAGGTGTATTGCGACGCTTCACGTCGAGGACTTGGAGCAGTGCTTATGCAGGAAGGAAGAGTTGTTTCGTATGCTTCACGGCAACTGAAGCCTCATGAGTTGAATTATGCCACGCATGATTTGGAGTTAGCAGCCGTAGTGCATGCATTGAAAACGTGGAGACATTTCCTCATTGGAAATCATTGTGAGGTGTACACGGATCACAAGAGTTTGAAGTACATTTTCACGCAGAAGGAGTTGAACCTCAGACAAAGGAGATGGTTGGAGCTCATCAAGGATTATGACATGAGATTGCATTACCATCCCGGAAAAGCTAATGTAGTAGCTGACGCATTGAGCCGTAAGAGCCATGTCAATACTAATGACGGGGAAAATACCAAGGAGTTAGCAGAAAACCTTCGTGAGCTATGTTTGGAAATAGTTCCGAGAGGCTATGTAGCAGCATTGGAGATTCAGTCAACATTGATGGATAAGATCAGAGAAGCTCAGAAATCTGACAAGGAGATTGCTGCTATAAAAGAGAAATGAGCGAAGGAAAAGCAAAGGGATTTCGTGAGGATGAGCACGACCTTATGGTTTGAGGACCGTGTTTATGTGCCAAATGACCCGGAGATCAGGAAGTTGATTTTGCAAGAGGCACATGATTCACCGTATTCGATTCACCCAGGGAATACCAAGATGTATTTGGATTTGAAGGAAACATTCTGGTGGACCGGAATGAAGAAGGATATTGCAGCATATGTAGCAGTTTGTGACGTATGTCAGAGAGTAAAGGCAGAGCATCAGAAGCCAGCCGGATTGTTACAACCATTGCCGATACCCGAATGTAAGTGGGATAAGATAGGCATGGATTTTATCACAGGACTACCCAGGACGAAAGCAGGCTATGACTCGATATGGGTAGTAGTTGATCGTTTGACGAAGGTAGCACATTTTATTCCAGTTAAGACCACTTACACCAGTGCTAAGTTGGCGAAGATATACATGACTAGGATCATTTGTTTGCATGGAGTTCCGAGGAGTATCGTATCAGATAGAGGAACCCAATTTACCTCAAAGTTTTGGAATCAGTTGCATGAAACTTTGGGAACCAGACTAGAGTTCAGCACAGCTTTTCACCCACAGAAGGATGGACAGACTGAGAGGGTCAATCAGATTTTGGAAGATATGCTGAGAGCTTGTGCACTAGATTATGGATAATAACCACTACAACACAATGGAAAACACTCAAACAGGAGATACAAACTGCACGACGACTAATACAATTAAATTAAAGCAACCGCGTAAGTTGGCGACGATCATCCGTAGCGGGAGTTCTTATAAAAAAAAGTTAACCGACCATTTGAAAAGATGGCACTTTTCGAAGCTTTATACGGACGGAGGTGCAACCACCATACCTGACGAAGAGAGCCACAGCTACCCACTCGTACAAGACGCAACAGATTAAGAAGACACCTCTCAACAGAAAAAAGAACCTCCGTATGCGGAGTTTTCTTATAACAACAGTTACCAAACCAGTTTGAAGATGGCACCTTTGAAGCTTTATACGGAAGGAGGTGCAGGACACCGTTGTCATGGGACGAAGTTGGAGACCGTCAGTTCTTTGGACCAGATTTGATTAAGGAGTCTGAACGGAAAGTTAAGTTGATTCGCGATAGGCTCAAGGTAGCCCAGTCCAGGCAGAAGAGCTACGCAGATTCTAAACGCAAGGAGACAGTTTACGAAACCGGAGACAGGTTTATCTTCGAGTATCCCCACTTCGAGGAGTTAAGCGCTTTGGAGTTAAGGGAAAGTTAGCACCGCGTTTCGTTGGACCATAAGATCTTGCAACGTATGGGAGAAGTCGCTTATAAGTTGGAATTACCAGAGGACTGTCAGGAGTTCATGATGTATTCCATGTTTCTCAGCTGAAGAAATGTCATGCCGAGATGGCGGAGGTACCGCTAAGAGATACCGTGCCACTCGAAGCGATTCAGTTGAAGGACGACTTAACGTATGAGGAGAAGCCAGTCAAGATTCTCGATTATGCCAGCAGAGTTACCCGCAGCAAGGTTATCAAGTTTTGCAAAGTTCAGTGGAACCACCACTCAGAGGATGAAGCCACCTGGGAAAGAGAAGAAGATTTGCTCAAGGACCACCCTCACCTATTTTCTAGCCAACCCGAATCTCGAGGGCGAGATTCATCTTAAGGGGGGTAGGTTTGTAACATCCCAAATTTGCAATTTGGAATGTTATACACTAGATCATCATGCATATCATATTTTTCTTGCATTTTGGTTGATCCTAGAAATTTCACGCAACTCAAGGACTCCGGAGAGAGTTGGAGATTTCGTTATTTTCATATTTGAGAGTTTTCTCAAATTTGAAAAGAGGATCATTTGATTTATTTATTTCATCTTCAATTATTTTTCCAATATCAAAAATATGAGAGAGGGAATAATATGACTTTCCCAAATTTAGGAAAAATGAAGATTTAATGAATAAATCAAATTTTGGTTTTTGCCGGAGTTTTGTTTGCTTTTTATTTGGATAGGGAAAAATGCGTGTTTTCAAAAATTGCATTTTAGGCCCGGAGAAAGTTCATTTTGTTCGACTCATTTTTAGGAGTCGGGGAAAATTTACTTTAGAATTTTGGAGTTCGTTTAGTTTTCTTTCTTTTTTTTCTGCGCGCGTAACCGATTTAAAAAAAAAGAGCAGCGCCCCGCCTGGGCCAAAGGCCCAGCCAGCCGCCACCGCCCCAGCCTCGCGCGAGCCGAGTCCCAGCGGGACTCCAGCCGCCGCCGCCCCTTGCCTTGCCCCTTGGCCAAGAAAGCACCCCCCCTCCTAGTATAAATACCCAAGCCCCCCCCCCCTCTCCTCCCCAAGCCGCCGCCTATAGCCGCCGCCGCCGCCTAGCCAGCGCCGTAGCCGCCTAGCTGCCGCCGCCGCCCTTGCACCCCACCGCCGCTGGAGGTAGCCCCGCGCCGCGCCTCTTTTCTTCCCCGGTTCGGTTTTTCTTAAGAGAACCGTTTCGTTTCTTTTCTTTTCTTTCGGTTTTTGTTTCGGTTTTCTTCCGAAACCCTAGATCGGTTTTCCGTTTCTTTTTCGGTTTCTTTTCCGAAAACACTAGATCGGTTTTCGTTCTTCTTTCGGACCGTTCGTCTCAACGAACGTGATCACCGATTATTCCCCGGTTAACGACGTCCGTTCGTTTAACCGTTCGTCTTTTCTTTTCGTCGGATTTATTCCTCGATCGCGATCTCAGATCCGATCTTCGTTCTAGTCTTTCTTCTCGCTCGTTTGTCGGAATCAGGTGATTCATGCGCCTGGAGTTTCATTTCGAAACCGCCGTTCCGTCTAATCAACTTAAACAAGTTTTTGCCCCGGTAAAATTTGACCTAGATTTAACTTGCTAGAACCGAGTTGTTTTCTTCCGCCGTTTGTTTTCCGTTTCTTTGTTCGCAACCGGAGTTCTTAAGTTGAACTTTCTGATTCGTTCTCTTGTTCAAGTTTTACCTGTGCATTAGATGAGTACTTATTGTATGCTTGTTGTTTGTCTGCGATAGATCACCCGGATTGCGCCACTTGTTACTTCGAAACCCTAGGTCTCGCGGATCATCAGCAAGGCAAGTAACACTTTGATCATACCTTTTCTACAACCCATGTTTTATTGCATTAGATCAATCCTCTCACATTGCATGATTAGGATCTAATTAAATTGTGGGATGGGAAGTAGATGAGGTAGAACCTATTACCTGTATTATTATGAAACCTTTGGGAGTTACTTCTACGTTTGCTTATTATGCCATGCTATGCTAGTAGACGTGGATTGGGTGAGTGATATCCATGACAGATGTGAGTTGATAATTTTTAATGGTTTATCTAAGGTGGCCACTTAAACACACATCTGGGTGGATTGAGGCACCTGATGTCTATCAGGACTTGCCTGTTTTATTGGACCGCCACCCAGGCTCAAAGGGATCATAAGACAATTCATGCTAGAAACTTCCGTGTGCAGCCACATGCTACTATGGGCTCTGGCATAGTTGACTAAGTTGTGCGAACTCTTACGGGGTGGACTAGCAGATGTAGGGGTTGTAGGTGGTACGGTCTACCCCACATGTAAGGTGCTAGTGCTTCTGAAAGACTATGTCTCGGTCATCCGTTTCTCAAACACCATGTAGTGCGAGAAAACAAACGGAGGCGATCGAGTCATGTGGGGAAAAGTGCGGCAAACCTCTGCAGAGTGTACAAACTAATCATGATTAGCCGTGTCCCCGGTTATGGACAACTTGAGTATCTAGTACTTGAATATCATGTGAATCTCATCACGTTACTTCTAATTAATGTTGTTGGGTTTTAATTGTTCACTTAATTGGGATCGGAATGCTGTCAACCATTCTCGATGTTTAACAACCACCTTGATAGTTAAATAAATTTATTCCTTTGCAGTAGGGAAAAATTGGCTTTACGCAAAACTGTAACCATAGAGCTTTCCACCAGCCATATACGCATATAGTATAGCTGTTTCATTCCATTACTCTCTATGTGTTACTTTGCCAGCATATTCCATGTGCCGACCCGTTTTCGGGCTGCAACCTTCATGTTGCAGACTTTTCAGACGACGAGTAAGGTGCTTTTAGGTCGTGGTTCTATACTCAGTGATGTCGTTGGAGTTGACGGACCCATTTATCTTCCAAGTCTTCCGCTGTTATCGACATTAGATGGCCTTAAGCCATATTTATTGTAATAAGTTCTCTTTGAGACAACGATGTAATAAGTGTGTGATTGCCACTCTACTATAAATCCTTCGATGTACTGTGTGGTGTCAGCATTACTGATCCAGGGATGACACCTGAGCACAGAGCGCTTGATCCATTCGGGTCGGGTCGCGACAGTTGTCTTCCATCATAACCCATCTTTCTTCGTGCTTGGTCCAAACATTATAGTGTGGCATGAAACCCTTATAAAGCAGGTGGGTGTGAAGGATTTTCCGGTCAGGAGTAAGACTTCATATTCCCACATATAGGGCATGGACAACACATAAAACCATTCTGCTTATTTGTCTCAGCCACTTTGAGAAAATTATGCACGCCCTTAATGTACTCGGAGGTGCGTCTGTCACCGTACATCCATTGCCGGTTCATCTGCGTGCATTATATATAATTAAGTGTGTCCAAAACCATTACAAAACATTATGAATATAGAAGTGACCAAATTAATAGAAGTTCATCATCACATTAAAACCAAAGTACATACAACATATAGCTCTCTAGAGCATCTAATTAATCCATACATTGAAACTATGTAAAACATTTCAATGCAACAACAAATGCGATCATAATCGTAACTAAGGTAACAATTGATGCAATGGCATAATGATACCAAGCCTCAGTATGAATGACATATTTTCTAATCTTTCTAATCTTCAAGCGCATTGCATCCATGTTGATCTTGTGATCATCAACGACATCCACAATATGCAAATCCAATATAATCGTGTCCTCCTTTTTTTCAATTTTTTCTTCAAGTAATTGTTTTCTTCTTTAACTAAATTTAACCTCTCGACAATAGGGTATGTTGGAATTTCCGGTTCACATACCTCCTAGGTAAAAAATCTATGTCACGTTGGTCGTCATAATTGTCATAAACACTAAATGAAACAAATAGTTATAAAAGATAATATATACCACATCCGAATCATAGACAGGACGAGGGCCGACGGAGGCGGATACCAAAACCATCGCACTATATAATAACAAACAATAATAAAAGTAAGAAAATTATACAAGTATCTATCTAAATCATACAAGTAAGAACTTTTTTCTTATAGAAAGAAGATAAGAACAAGAGGCTCACCACGGTGGTGCCGGCGACGAGATGGGCGCAGGCGATCGACGGCGGTGAGGACGGGGACGAGACAGGACGTGGACCACCAAACCTAGACAAATCTCGAGGAAAATGGAGTTTGAACAAGGAGCTTCGAGAGGAGAAAGCTTAAGTGTGGTTCGGGCATTTCATCGAACGCCTCATGTGCATAGGAGGTGAGCTAGAGCACCACAAAGCTCTCCACGGCCGGCCAAGAAAATAGAACGATGTCTCTGCTCGCAGGCAGGGCGGGGGGTATATATAGGCCACTCTTTAGTCCCAGTTGGTGGCTAGAACCGGGACTAAATGACCACATTTGGTCCCAGTTCCAGCCACCAACCGGGACCAATGATTGTGGGCTAGGAACGAGGCCCATTGTTACCAGTTTTTGTCTGGAACCGGGACCAATGGGGTTAGACGAATCGGGACCAATGGCCCACGAGGCCTAGCCGGTGCTCTGGCCTCACGAACCAGGACCGATGCACCCATTGGTCCCGCTTCGTGAGTGAACATGGATTAATGGGCTTTTTAGGCCTGGACCGAAGCCCTGTTTTCTACTAGTGAAGAACATCACACTACCACCAGTCTACCCACATAATAACTTATCAAAACAGTGAACACGAGTCCGAATCTTGATGAAGTTAACTAGACAACATTCGCATGTGTCCTCTAGAACGCTTTGCTCACTATAAGAAACAATTTCGGCTTGTCATTTGCTATAAAAAGGATTAGGTCACCTTGTTGCACCTTGTTACTATCATTACTTGTTAGTTGCTACAAATTATCTTGTTATCAAACTATCTGTCACCACTATTTTACATCACTTGCAGACCTTGCTGAAAACCACTTATTGATTCCTTTCGCTCGTTGTTGGATTCGACACTCTTACTTATCGAAAGGACTACTATTGACCCCCTATACTTGTGGGTCTTCAATAGCCCACGCGACTGACCTGTGCTAGGGGCACGGTGGGGAGCACTTAGTAGTAGCGCAGTTTGTCTGTGCCCGCGCTGCTACTATTCTCTACCGGTAGCGCGTTGTTTTCACCCGTGCTACTACTAAGTAGTAGTAGCGCTGTCTTACTAACCCGCACCACTATTAAGTGGTTGCCTATAGGGGTTTTCCTAGCAGTGCTACCTCCGCCACTGCCTCCTACATGCCACAATGCAAAGGAGCTGTGGATGTCGCACACACCACCTTAGGTTCGGGCGATATTCAAGTCGCTTCCTCCCAACGAGATGCTATAGGAGCTGAGCCAGCCAACTCCTGCTCCGACGGCTCCTCCATCCAATGTGGAGCACTTAGGCTCCATCTACGACCATGAGGCCGTTGTCGCCATCTCGGACGACGATGTGCATGCGAGGAACCGGGCGCACCTTTTAGTTTTAATTAGATTTAATTTTGTGATTTCAATAGTGTTGTTCAAATCTGTGTAAAATGTTGATGCCAACTAGTTTAATATTAATGTTTGAGTAATGTTTAGTTTAATTAATGTTTTAAGTAGATTAGTGTAACATGCTGGGGTTATCTGGCAGTAGTTGTTTACTGACATTGGGAACCACAGGACAAAGCAAGCATTAGCTCCATGGCACATGACTTCTATTACTGGCATCTACCGTCCATGGTGCAGTACTTATAATTTGTTAGTTAGTGGCGTTGGGTACCAAACGCCACAGATGAGAGATATACAAGTGGCCTTGGGTGTGGACGCCGGTAGTACCAGCTTACCACTGCCATCACACTAGCGGCATCGGCACCTAGTGCCACTAAATACATTTTTTGAACGCCGCTAGTAGGCATTTATGCACTTGTATCTTACTAGTTTGCCTCGCATGCTACTAACTTGTATAGTTTCTTGTTAAGTTATTCTTCCATTCGCCAATATCCTTTTAATTTTAACAATCTATTTCTTTGGTCTTCTATCTGTTTTGTAGAAATTGCTAAAATTATTCAATTCACACATTCACCACCTCTGGCCGATATCTTTTTTTAGGACATTCCTTTGGTCGATATCTAATCCTACAAGTTTCTACCACTAAACATACTCACTGACTAGAGAAATATATACTACTTCCTTGTGTTCTAGGCCCATCAGAAACGGGACTGCTGGTATAGTTAGGTCGGTTCATTCATGTCGTATAAGGTTGTTTGTTAACTTATAAATCACGAGGCCATGCAAACCAAAAATTATGAGATCAAATATCACACATGACAAAATCGAATAGAACACCTAGATTTGGCAATCATTATGTATTCTTAGATGCATGTCACAGGAAGATTTTATTATTGGATCACATCATTTGTCCATTTTCGACATGATTGTTCAGTGCAACTCTACCAACAGACACGACACCAACAATGCCAATAGTATGGGACGGCGTTGAGACACCATGAAGCTATGAGTTCCGCTCCAAACAAATCTTTGCAGGTCCCCTGGCATTTTAACAGATCGCACTCACGACCGATAGTAGCAACTAGATCCTTGCATTTATCTGTAAAGAAAAACACACAGCATATAAGGAGGTCCAAATTGGGAAAAATATGAAAATATTCATGATGTTTAAGTAACAATATTATCCTACTTTGGTTGATAGGTGAAAGGAAACATATATAGGGACAGGGAGATGGATTTCTTACCAATATGAATGGAATTTCCTAGGTGCACAAGCACCATAAGGCAAATAAGAATAGCTTTCCCTTCCATAAGAGAAGACACAAACTTCTTACTCCTGACTCGGTTTGGGTGTCTAGAAGCACTGTATCTATATATATAGACTAATGGCTAGAGAATATTTACTCCCATCTCGCTCAACATGAGATCACAAAGATTTGGCTGTCTCACTATACTTAATTTGTAAAATATGGTTCTATCTATAAGATGGTATCCATTTCACAGATTTTATCTTTCCATCTATGCGAATATAAATTTAGAAGATATTCTTAAGTGTGTGCCATTAAATGCGATATCATCTCAAATCTAGTATTAAATACCATATCACTTGAGTACTCGCACATTGGACATGGTATAGAGTACTGTTGACCATCACCTGTCAAATTTTCTCTTGTATGGGACGACGTTGCTACACCATCACCTGTCAATTCTGCACACACAAAAAACTAACTCTCTACACAAATGATGTCACAGAAAACCTGTAGGTATTAGTGTAGCATGTTTACACTGGAAAAGCATGCACTGAAGGAACGGATAGTTATACGTGAAAGAAATATTGCATCTCACCTTTTGGGTTGTAGTTGTGTAGACTTGCAGTCATGTAGTTAACATTGCAATCATGCACCGAAAGAAAAAAAATCAAAGACCCTCTAGAGGAATCGGTCCAGTTCAAGCGGTAGTCTATCTG
>NC_053028.1:509485192-509501331 GCF_003073215.2 Triticum urartu | reverse complement strand
CACGTACCTAGACACAAGGGGCTTCTTACAAAGGCCATTATTTAGGCCCGGTTTATACCACAAAGACCGAATACCTTAGGGAGTGTTCGGCGTCGCGAGTTTGGCCCTATATGCATCAGCTCCGAATCATTGTCTTTGGTCAAATGTTGGGTTTGCCCGGCTCCTGTGTTTTGGTGCCTTACGTTCCGCTTTACCGGCTAAGGTAGCACCAGGAGAACTACTGCGATTGTGCCCTGGTTCATCCGGACGAGCACCTCAGTAGAGAAAGCCGAAAACTGACTGTCATGATCTAGCGCGAGACTGGTCAACCACTCGATGACCCATGGGAATGTTAGAATTCCTCCGCCTTAACGAAGGGCCGCTTTCCGGCCAGGCATATACGCACCCCGGGATCGGGAGAGTGCGGAGCCACCAGGGGCTATCTAGTAGCCCCACTGTCAAACTCCTATGGCTAAGTGAAAGTGTTAAAGCATTATAGTCCGGTTGCCTCGCTCGCTCCGCTATCACCTCCTTAATAGGACCAAGACGTTGGGTTAAGTGTGAACGCGTGTTTCTGCGAACACCTCCGCATTATATGCGTGGGGGTTGAAGCCGACGACTGCAATCTTTCAGGTTATACACATGTATACATAAACGGCCGCCCAGGAGGCATCACATTACTTTCAGGCAAAAGTATAAAAGTAGCCTCATAAAAATTTATAAAAGCATTTCGCTTACAGTGAGATTACATGTCACTCAAACATAATATTTTTTGAGCACTGGGTCTCTATCAAACGAGCACCCTCAAGTACTTCCTCAAAGTAGTGCTCAGCAGCCCTTCGACCTATGGCCGAATCCTGCGCTGCAACAGTAGTAGCATCCATCTCTACCCAGTACGCTTTAGCACGGGCAAAGGCCATCCGTGCGCCTTCTATGCACGCCGACCTCTTCATCACATTTATGCGCGGCACCACATCGAGGACCTGCTGCACCAAGCTGAAATAGCTGCTCGGTTTTGACCTTCCAGGCCATAGTTGATCCACAACAGACCTCATGGAGAAAGGAATTGGTCCGTCAACGAAAGCGGACGCTCGGGAGAAAGGAATTGCTTCCAAAACAGCTGGTTTACTTCGCGGTCCGTATGACTCTGGAAGTACTTGGCCGTATCGGCAGCGCTCGCCACCAAATCCATATACGCATCCTCCGAACTCCACAGCCGATCTAGAGGGGCATACCGTGGATCTCCGTACTTCCTCTGCAGCATAAAGGACTTACGGGCTACAATATCCCCGGCTTCCCGCAGCTCCTCCTTCTTTGCCCTCATAGCAGAGCGGAGGTCTTTTCCTGCTACAGCAGCCTTCTCAAGGTCCGATGCCTTCGCCTGGTTCTCCTTTTCAAGAGCCCGGCAACGGTCTATGGTGGCTTTTAACTCTACGGCCATATTGGCCATCTTCTTCTGGCTCTTGCCATGTGCGGCCTTCTTGGCTCGCAACTCTTCGTCCGCCTTCAAAGCAGCCACATTACCCAATCTTGCTTGTTCCTTGGCTCGGGCAAGTTCCGCCCGCAAGGCTTAAACAGTGGCAGCTCCATCTGCAGTCATAACATGTTAAAAACTCTGGCATCATACTCTTCCTATTTGGCGTTTACCAGACAAGGATACTTACCATGCGCCTCGTCAAGCCTTCTGTTAACAAGCTCGATGTCGGCATCTGCGCATCCAACTGCCGTTCTAAATGGGCAAACTGGCTAGTCCGGCTGCCCACCGGAGTTTCCATCTCCTGCACATAAAGGCAGTATGGTTATTACCTGGGAGTATGATCCTCCGTTCGTCATCGTTTCCGACGACAACCAGAGTCTCAGGGGCTACTGTCTACACAGGGCACATTACTTTTTACGTACCACAAAGCCTGTCAGTAGACTCATAAAAGCTTCATGCAATCCGCTTTCGGCGGACGATATCCTCTCCATCACCATATTCATCAGCACACGGTGATCGTATGAGATGGCCGCTCGCCCCACCAACTCCCTCAGAACGTCCGATCGCACACTAAACCGCGTCGGACTCTTTTGTCCACTCTCTTCGGGAGCCAGACACAAGGAGCCTCGGGGATCAATAGGATCACCTTCTGTCCTCTCCGAACTCGGAGAGGCCCTCCGCGACGACACTTCAGGGTCGCCTGCTTCCGGAGCGGAGGAGTCCGGAGGAGGTGTCTCACTCTCCATCATCTCTGGAAGAAGATCCCCTGAAGACGAGCTCATTTGAGAGGGGCTAAGGCCCGAACTGCACAAATGTATGCGGCGGTTATTTTCTCAGAAGAAAGGGATGGCATATCTGTACTATTAAAGTTTTCGGGTCACTTACGACTGCTGGGAGAATTGATCCCCCCGCGGACTTTGTGCGGCAGCAGCACCCCCCAAGGTAGGCCCCCCGGCAGAAGATTTCTTCTCCCGTTTGGAAGCTTCGGCTTCCGAATTCCTGAGCGCGGTCCTTTTCCTCTTCCGGTCGTCTTCCTTCACGGAGACGCTCGCTCCCTCGGTTAGAATAGGCAGCGTTGGGGGCCCGCATCTGCCCGTATTATCCTCCACAGTGTCTTCCTGCAAGGGATCCGGGCAAGGTGCGTCCTGGAGCATCTTTTCCAATACCGAATTCTCCAAACCCTCAGGGAGGGGGGCCGAACACCGAATCAACTTCCGCTCTTTGCCTAGCCACAGTCCTGGTCGAAAAAGCACAAACTCTCAGAAATAACCTTCGTAACGAAGGAGAGATAATATGTTCGGCCGAAGATTCCTTACCTTCGGCCGGCCGCGGTACTATTCAGGCCCACGTCCTCCGGTGATTCCGGACTTCTATTGAGGTCCGAAGAATAACTTATACATATCCTCGTGCGTCAGGCAGAGAAAATTTTGAATGGCACAGTGGACCCCTCGGGATTGAACTCCACAAGCGGAAGGGGCCGTCGTTTGCAAGCTGGACTGACGGACCAGCATACTTGTATTACGCGACCAAAACTGAGATTCGTCGGAAGGATCTCGAATGCGGCTTTGTAATAAGGGCACGTCCTTGGCTGGACCCCAGCTCAGTCCTCTGCTGATCCATGACATCAGTCGTGGCGGAGGGCCCGAGCAAAAAACAGGGGCGGCCGCCCACTTGGCTTCTAGGAGTCGTGATGTAGAACCACTCCTGTTGCCACAATGCAGACACCTCTGGGATGGAACCTTTGGGCCACGGAGCTCCCGTCATCTTGCGTATTGAGGCGCCTCCACACTCTGCATGTTGCCCTTCGATCACCGTCGGCTTTACTTCAAAGGTCTTGAGCCATAAGCCAAAGTTGGGGGTAACCCGGAGGAAGGCCTCGCATACGACAACAAAAGTCGTGATATGCAGGAAGGAGTCCGGAGCTAGATCATGGAAATCTAGCCCGTAATAAAACATCAAGCCCCTGACGAAAGGATCCAGAGCAAAAGCTAGACCTCGGAGGAAGTGGGAGACAAACACAACGCGCTAATTGGGTTTGGGAGAAGGGACGGCCTGCCCCCGGGGAGGCAGCTGATGCGACATTTCGGCGGTCAGATACCTGGCCTCCCTCAGCTTTTTGATGTCTTCTTCCGTGACGGAGGAGGGCATCCATCGGCCTTGAAGGCTGGATCCGGACATGACTGAAGGTTCGGAGCACCTGACCTGAGCTTTGGGCGTTTGAGCTTGTGGTGGGGGAAGGATTCGATTGAGCACGGGAGGGAAAAGGTAAAAGCTTTGCCCCTTTATAAAGAGGGTGGATATCAAGCGTCCTCCCGTGTCCGTTTGGACTTGCCTATGATCTAGGAGTCCTAGAAGTGGTTGGGTTACCCACGCCCGTATTGATGAGAATCCCGTAATAAGGGGACACGATCTCTGTTTTTACAAGACGTGCCAAGGGAACCACCTCGCATACCACGCTGAGGTGGGTAATTAAACGACTCGGATAAAGGCTCGGCCGTGGTGTGTCGCACCACGGGATACGTCAGCAGATTAGATATGTGTAAATATTATTCTCTCTATGGAAGTATGTGGAAACTTATTTTGCAGAGCCGGACACTATCTTTGTGTTTAAGATCTTCTATGAAGTACTTGGAGGAGGAACCCGCCTTGCAATGCCGAAGACAATTTGCGCGCAGGACCCGTCGTCATTGAAGCCTAGTTCAGGGGCTACTGAGGGAGTACTGGATTAGGGGGTGTTCGGATAGCTGGACTATACCTTCAGCCGGACTCCCTGGCTATGAAGATACAAGATTGAAGACTCCATCCCATGTCCGGAAGGGATTTTCCTTGGCGTGGAAGGCAAGCTTGGCGATACGGATGTTCAGATCTCCTACCATTGTAACCGACTCTATGTAACCCTAACCCTATCCGGTGTCTATATAAACCGGAGGGTTTTAGTCCGTAGGACAACATACACATTAACAATCATACCATAGGCTAGCTTCTAGGGTTTAGCCTCTCTGATCTCGTGGTAGATCAACTCTTGTAATACCCATACCATCAATATTAATCAAGTAGGACGTAGGGTTTTACCTCCATCAAGAGGGCCAAACCTGGGTAAAACTTCGTGTCCCCTGCCTCCTGTTACCATCCGGCCTAGCACAGTTCGGGACCCCCTACCCGAGATCCGCCGGTTTTGACACCGACAATCATCTTGTGCCTTTGATCTCCATCTCTAAAGCACCGTCATGATCACCATCGCCACCAGCTTTACACCTTGATCACCATCATAGCATCGTTGTCGTCTCGCCAACTATTGCTTCTACGACTATCGCTACCACTTAGTGATAAAGTAAAGCAATTACATGGCGATTGCATTTCATACAATAAAGCGACAACCATATGGCTCCTGCCAGTTGCCGATAACTGTGTTACAAAACATGATCGTCTCATACAATAATTTATATAATTACGTCTTAACCATATCACATCACAACATGCCTGCAAAAACAAGTTAGACGTCTCTACTTTGTTGTTGAAAAGTTTTACAGTGGCTGCTACGGCTTTAGCAAGAACCGTTCTTACTATGCATCAAAAACCACAACGCGATATTAGTGATTGCTTTTTGATCTTCAGAAGGAACCTGTCATTGAAATCTGATTCAACTAAAGTTGGAGAATGTGACACCCACCAGCCACCTGTGTGCAAAGCACGCCGGTAGAACCAGTCTCATGAACGCAGTCATGTAATGTCGGTGGGCCCGCTTCTCACAATACTGCCGAATCAAGAAACAACTAGTGAAGGCAAGCAATATGTATATACCACGCCCACACTCTTTGTGTTCTAACTCGTGCATATAACATCTACGCATGGGACCTGGCTGGATGCCCACTGTTGGGAACGCAGTATTTCAAAAAAATCCTACGATCACGCAAGATCTATTTAGCAGAAGCATAACAACGAAGAGGGAGAGTTGTGTCCATACCCTCATAGACCGAAAGCGGAGCGTTTAGTAAACGCGTTGATGTAGTCGAATATCTTCGCGATCCACCGATCAAGTACCGAACGCATGGCACCTCCGTGATCTGCACACGTTCAGCTTGGTGATGTCCCTCGAACTCTAGATCCAGCTGAGGTCGAGGAGAGTTTGCCAGCACAACGGCGTGGTGATGGTGATGATGAAATTACCGACCCAGGGCTTTGCCTAAGCACTACGAAAATATGGCCGAGGTGTGTTTCTATGGAGGGGGGCACCGCACACGGCTAAAACAATTGTCAACTTGTGTGTTCTAGGGTGCCCCCTGCCCCCGTATGTAAAGGAGCAAGGGGCGAGGTCGGCCGGCCCTATAGGGTGCGGCCAAGGGGGGCAATCCTACTCCTAGTAGGAGTGGACCCCCCCCCCTTTCCTAGTCCTACTAGGAGAAGAAGGAAGGAGAGGGAAGGAGAAGGAAGGAGGGGGCACCGCCCCTCCCCTAGTCCAATCGGACTAGGGCCCATGGGGGGCGCACAGCCAGCCTTGGATCCTCCCTCTCTCTCCTTAAGGCCCAATAAGGCATAACTCCCCCGGTGGTTCCGATAACCCTTTTCGGCACTCCGATAAATACCCGATGCACCTCAGACCATTCCGGTGTCTGAATATAGTCATATCCATATATCAATCTTTATGTCTTGACCATTCGAGACTCCTCGTTATATCTGTGATCACATCCGGGAACTCTGAACAACCTTAGGTACATCAAATCACATAACTCACAATACATATTGTCATTGAACTTAAGAATGCGGACCCTACGGGTTCGAGAACTATGTAGACATGACCGAGACTCATCTTCGGTTAATAGCCATAGCGAAACCTGAGGCTCATATTGGTTCCTACATATTCTACGAAGATCTTTATTGTCAAACCGCATAACAACATACGTTGTTCCCCTTTGTCATCAGTATGTTACTTGCCGAGTTTGATCATCGGTATCATCATACCTAGTTAAATCTCTTCACCCACAAGTCTCTTTACTCGTTTCGTAATGCATCATCCCGCAACTAACTCATTAGTCACATTGCTTGCAAGGCTTATAGTGGATGTGCATTACCCGATAAGGGCCCAGAGATACCTCTCCGACAATCGGAGTGACAAATCCTAATAGTGTTCTCCAAGCATTCGGAGAGTTGCATAATCTCATAGTCATAGGAACATGTAATAAGTCATGAAGAAAGCAATAGCAATAAACTAAACGATCATAGTGCTAGCTAACGGATGGGTCTAGTCCATCACATCATTCTCTAATGATGTGATCCCGTTCATCAATGACAACACATGTCCATGGCTAGGAAAACTTAACCATCGTTAATTAAACGAGCTAGTCAAGTAGAGGAAATATTTAGGACACTCTGTTTGTCTATGTATTCACACATGTATCAAGTTTCCAGTTAATACAATTCTAGCATGATAATAACATTAAACATGGTATAAGGAAATATAAATAACAACCTTATTATTGCCTCTAGGGCATATTTTCCTTCACCTATAACATTAAAAACCAAGACACGTGGGGTCACGTGAATGGTTTAACAGAACGCACATGGTTTTGAATTATACATGTTTGAGATATTAAAGTGGCAGCTATTTTTTTTCAAAACGCCTTGGTGGTTGTTATTCGAGTGCGCCTTCTCTCAAAATTGACACGAAAAATACCAACAGCATGTCGGTGCCCATTCATGATAGCATGCCAAGTTTCATGAATTTCAGACGAGTTTTGATTTACTAGAATTTAAAAGCCAGGTATCTCAACATTTTCCGGCAATCAACAAGTCCCCTGGTGTTTGAAATTCATTCCCATTTCTTGCATGGGACCTAAGCATGCACCCAAAGACACATATTTGATCTTTCAACCAATTTATATGCACTGGAGCATGTGCATGTATTTCAAATTTGAATTATGCACATAAAATGCCTAGAAAACCCAGTTAATGTATAAAAATGTCCAAACGAACCCCGAAAAATTCCAAAACTTAAAACAACGCTCATGTTGTTCTATGTTGGCACTAGAAAATTTTGGAAAGCAATAAGAGGCAATGGAAATTGTTTCGTCCCCAAAGGTGGCACGTTTCCTACCGAAACCATCAGGCTGATTGTGAGAAGCTTTGGTTTGTGAGAAGCTTATACCAAAACCTGCCCCAAATGGGATAAAAATTTTACCACGGCATGTCAGGTGCCACTCCATGACACCATGCCAAGTTTCATAAATTTCAGACGAGTTTTGGATTTACTAGAATTTAAAAAAGGTATCTCAACGTTTTGTCGGCAATCAACAGTGTCCTGTGTTTCAAAATTCTTTCCCATTTCTTGCATGGACCTAAGCAATGCACCCAAGGACACATATTTGATTTTTCAACCAATTTATATGCACTGGAGCATGTGCATGTATTTCAAATTTGAATTATGCACATAAAATGCCTAGAAAACCTAGTTAATGTATAAAAATGTCCAAACGAACCCCGAAAAATACCAAAACTTAACACAAACACCTGTTGTTCTATGTTGACACAAGAAAAAAAAATGAAATCAATAAGAGGCAATGGATATCGTTTCGTCCCCAAAGGTGGCACGTTCTGTACCGAAAAACCATTAGGCTTGTTGTGAGAAGCTCTGGTTTTTGAGAAGCTTATACCCAAACCTGCCCCAAATGGGACAATTTTTTAACCACGACATGTTGATGCCTTTCCAGGATAGCATGCCAAGTTTCATGAATTTCAGATGAGTTTTGGATTTACTAGAATTTAAAATCCAGCTATCTCAACGTTTTGCCAGCAATCAAGAGTGCCCTGGTGTTTGAAATTCATTCCCATTTCTTGCATGGGACCTAAGCATGCACCCAAGGACACAGATATGATTTTTCAACCAATTTATATGCATTGGAGCATGTGCATGTATTTCAAATTTGAATTATGCACATAAAATGACTAAAAATCCTAGTTAATGTATAAAAATGTCCAAACGAACACCAAAAAATTCCAAAACTTAACACAACACTCCTTGTAAGGGCATATTTATCCCTTAAGTAGTTTTGGTGATTGATGACAATGCTTTTGCAGACTAATCATGTGCATTGAGCACTTCAGATATATCATGTCTAGGCACAAGACGATTTGGTGCCCCTCTGAGACTATTGAAGACGGTGTTTCTCTATGTTTCTTTTCGGTGGTTTGAGTCGTAGGAAAGCCGTACTATTAAGAGGGGGTCCGCGTTGGAAAGGTTTGGGTGGAATCAACATGTACACGTCTGTTCCTTTTGCACCACCTTTCCTTTGGCTCTTTTGAGCATTCTCTGTTTCTCTGAATCTCTACAAAAGGGTTGACTTCGAGTGTTGCCGAACTGTGGCATGCGGTAGTACTGCTCCTCAGAGCAGTAGTACCGGCCTTGGGTGCGGTAGTACCGCAGGTGCTCGCAGTAGTACCACTTCTCTAACGAGGTTGTACCGTGGTCTCAGGTCTGGCTCAGCAGCACAAGCAGAAGTAGGGGCGGATGTAATTTATTACATCCGTGCCCTACGCGGTAGTACCGTTCATGGCTTCCGGTACTACCGTGTCGGATTTTTGCATCGATCTAAACTCAGTGGAAGTTGCCACAGATGTATTTTTATATGTCCGTGCCTTCCCAAATCTAGACTATCCCTACCTTGCGGTAGTACCGCAAGGGGGAGTGGTAGTACCGCGCTAGCGGTTCTACCACCCTCTGCTTCATCGCATCAGGGCTGTGTTGGATACTGCTACGTGGGCGGTAGTACTGCAGTGCCTTGTGGTAGTACCGCGTCTTCGGTGCGGTAGTACCGTGCGTCGCAGGCTGAGTTGGTGGATAACAGTTGGATTTGCTCTTCCACTATAAAAGGGAGTCATCTTCTCCAAGTTGACTTACCTCTTCCACCCCCAAGCTCCATTGTTGCTCTAAGCTCCATTGTCGCCCGATCTCTCTCCCTAGCCAGTCAAACTTGTTGATCTCCTAGGTATTGGTTGAGAAGGCCTAGATCTACACATCCACCAAGAGATATTTGATTACCCCCACTAGTCCCTCGCGGATCTTGTTACTCTTGGGTGTTTGAGCACCCTAGACTGTTCAGGTCATCGCGGAGCCATACTCCATTGTGGTGAAGCTTCATGGTGTTGTTGGGAGCCTCCAATTAAGTTGTGGAGATTGCCCCACCCTTGTTTGTAAAGGTTCGGCCGCCGCCTTCAAGGGCACCAATAGTGGAATCAGCACATCTCGCATCGTTTGAGGGCGTGAGGAGAATACGGTGGCCCTAGTGGCTTCTTGGGGAGCATTGTGCCTCCACACCGCTCCAACGGAGACGTACTTCCCCTCAAAGGGAAGGAACTTCGGTAACACATCCTCGTCTTCACCGACTCCACTCTTGGTTATCTCATCCCTTTACTCGTGCAAGCTTATCTTGTGTTACATCCCTTGCTTGCTTGTTTACTTATTGTTGTTGCATCATATAGGTTGCTCACCTAGTTGCATATCTAGACAACCTAGTTGCTCGATGCAAAGTTTAAATTGGTAAAGAAAAGCTAAAAATTGTTAGTTGCCTATTCACCCCCTCTAGTCAACTATATCGATCCTTTCAATTGGTATCAGAGCCTCGTCTCTTTATTAAGGACTTTGCCGTCCGAAGAGTATGGTTGACACCGTAGACGGTGAGGAGGAGCACCCCGGTGTGATTCCATCCTCGTCTACGGCCGATGGGGGAACCTCGGTCTCACGTGAGGAGCTCAATGTGGCCTTGGACACATTTAAAACCTCCATGACGGCCGAGGTCAAAGGCGTGCTTAAGGATTTTCTTGATGGTCTTAAATTGTCCACCGCACCATTGGAAGTGGTTGATCCCACTAACAAGGTGACGTGCTAACTCCGACAAGGGGAAGCTTCTAGTGATAAAGTTCCTTTGTCTAGTGGTAAAAGTGGAAATGGCATCTTTGCCCATGTGGAACCTCCACTTACCTATGGAGGACCGATTCCCTCCACTCATTTAAATCATGCCGGTTCTCCTCCTAAGATTGTGAAAAATGAGGATTTTGACGCTTGGGTCTATCGCTTTAAACGTCATTTAAATCATGTTAATACTAACCTTTGGAGAATCATTGAGCAAGGTTTCTATCCGCATGACCCAAGCAACTTCACCCCAAGAGAAGCCGGGATCATCAATTCAACGAGAATGCTCTCTTCATCATCCAAGATGCAATCCCTCCGAAGATATTGCGCATCTCCGACCATTCACCGTGGCAAAGGAAGCATGGCACCATGTTGTTTCCCTTTACAAGGGAAGCGCAAGCATTCAACGCTCCAACTATGAAGTGGTGCAAGATGAAGCCGATGAATTTGCTATGAATGAAGGTGAAGAACCTCGTGAGCTCTACCGGAGACTAACCACACTCGCGGTCTCACTCCGAGATCATGGGAGCAAGGATACAAATGACAATTGGATCAAGCGGAAATTTCTCAAAGCCATGATGCCTTACCATAAGGCCATGTCCTCCGTCATCCGTCAAAGGCCGGACTTCCACACCTTGTCCTCAAGTGAAGTGTTGGATGAGTTTGTGGCAATGAGTATCTTGGACAAGACCGCCGACAATGCGGTATTGCGTTCTCAAAGAGCAAAGAAGCCCAACCTTGCTTTGAAAGCCAAGGCTAGTGTGGAAGAAGAGGAGGAAGAGGAAGAAGAGGAGAGCAACCCCGAGGATACAAAATATGATTATCATGAGCACATGGCTCTCGCTTCAAGACAATTTTGGAGCAAGAAGAACTCAAGGCCCAACTTCAACAAGAGCAACTCAAGTGGCGCAAGCAAGTGTGAGGACTTGCTACAATTGTGGCAATGTGAGCCACTTTGTTGCGGAGTGCCCCTATGAGAAGAGGGAAGACAATGGTGGCAAGCTCATCCGGAAGGACAAGGCCAAGTCTTTCCCCAACAAGAACCACTTCACCAAGAAGGCTCCTCCCAAGGGATTGGTGGCACAAGAAGAGTACAATGAGGATGATGATGATGAAGACGGTGAGACGGTTGCCATGGCCTCCGTGGCCATTGCGACAACCCCACGGGCGTCCCTCTTCGACTCACCCAATGAGAACATCACCGCCAAGTGCCTCATGGCTAAAGCCACCAACAAGGTAACCCCCAACATCAAAACTACCATCATTACTCATCCTTCTTTGACGGATTGCATTGATGAAAGTGGGGGGTCCAACGTGGAGGAAAATGAGTTTGAGTCTTTTATGAGTAAGCTTAAGGGTAAATCCAAGAAGCACTTCGTTGCTCTCTTGGAACAACTTGGTGAAGCCAATGACATGATCGAGGCTCACGAAGACACCATCTCTAAGATGGAGGGGCATAGTCGTGACTATGCCGATGAGATATCGGATCTCTCTAATGCTCTTGAGGAAGAGCGTGGTCATCGCTTGGCTCTTGAGGAGTCACACAACGATGACCATGCTAAATTAAAGAAAGATCTTGATCATGCTCTTGTTGTGTCTCGTGTGCTAAATTCCGAGAAGGCCAAACTTGGTGTTGATCTTGCTAGACTCAAGGAGGAGTTTGATATACTTGACAAGGCTCACAAGGCCTTGAAGAGTACTCATGCTAGTCTTAAAGAGTCTCATGATCAACTCCAAGTGAGGCTAACCAAGGAGAAAGCCACTTTTCCTCATATGGTTTTAATTGATAATGCAAATGCTACTAACCCTTGTTGTGAGCATGTGCATCTTGTTGAGGAGAATGCAAAGTTGAAGGAGCAACTTGAGAAAGGCCTTGTGTCATGCATACAAGGTGAGAAGAACCTCAACGATCTTTTGAGCAATCAAAAGGAAGTTGTGGCCAAGGAAGGGATTGGGTTCGCACCCAAGTCCAAGAACAAGAAGAAGAATGACAAGGCCAAACGACCTCCTCCTCTCATGCAAACTTTTGTCAAAGAGGGAGAGGGTGCCTCTAAGGAGAAGAAGAACAATGTGAAGGGTGGTGGTGTCAAGAAGGGCAATGCCACCCCTTCCAACAAAGCCGGTGACTTTAACCCTTCCTATGTGTTATGTCGTGCTAGTGATGGGCATGTTTATGCTAAATTTGTTGGTTCTCCTTATGAGTACATTGAATGGTCTATTTGGGTTCCTAAGACCCTTGTCACTAACATCAAAGGACCCATTACAAAATGGGTACCTAAAACCAAGCATTGATCTCTTGTAGGTGTTTGCTTCCGGTGGGGGATCATGGTTGCTCGATAGTGGAGCCACTAATCATATGACCGGAAGCAAGGACTTGGTGGTGGACGTGCAAAAGATTCCATCTATGCCCACCAATGTCGAGTGGGGTGATGCCTCGTCCTCTAAGGTATTGGGGCTTGGCAAGGTTGTTGAGTCCTGATTCGTCTCCAACGTATCTATTATTTTTGATTGCTCCATGCTATATTATCTACTATTTTGGACATTATTGGGCTTTATTATCTACTTTTATATTATTTTTGGGCCTAACCTATTAACCGGAGGCCCAACCCAGAATTGTTGTTTTTGCCTATTTTAGGGTTTCGAAGAAAAGGAATATCAAACGGAGTCCAAACGGAATGAAACCTTTGGGAACGTGATTTTCTCAACGAACATGATCCAGGAGACTTGGACCCTACATTAAGAAATAAAGGAGGAGGCCACGAGGTAGGGGGCACGCCTACCCCCCCTAGGCGCGCCCTCCACCCTAGTGGGCCCCCTGTTGCTCCACCGACGTACTCCTTCCTCCTATATATACTTACGTACCCCCAAATGATCAGATACAGAGCCAAAAACCTAATTCCACCACCGCAACCTTCTGTATCCACGAGTTCCCATCTTGGGGCCTATTCCGGAGCTCCGCCGGAGGGGGCATCCATCACGGAGGGCTTCTACATCAACACCATAGCCTCTCCGATGAAGTGTGAGTAGTTTACCTCAGACCTTCGGGTCCATAGTTAGTAGATGGCTTCTTCTCTCTTTTTGGATCTCAATACAATGTTCTCCCCCTCTCTTGTGGAGATCTATTCGATGTAATCTTCTTTTTGCGTGTGTTTGTTGAGACCGATGAATTGTGGGTTTATGATCAAGATTATCTATGAACAATATTTGAATCTTCATGAAATTTTATATTATTCATAGATAAACTTGATTTACTGTTTTGTTATCTTTTGCGCTGATGGGCGGTCGAGTTCTCTTCGACATAAATTATCAGTTTTTTGGCCAACGGGCCTACTAGAGATGAGCCTATTTGAATCTTTCTTTATGCAATTGGGAAGAACAAAGCTGCTCTAAGCTTGGGTTCAATCTGCCGTTTGCCTTAAACCCCCTGATCGCGAAGGCAGTTACCAGTTGCAGAAGGACGACAGCATAGCAAGTCACCCATATTGTATTGTGCCATCGAGGATACAAGATGGGTTTTTTTATATATTTGCATGAATATCCCTCTACATACATCTTCCTGATACTCTTGCCTCTAAGGGCATTACTGTCGTGTTTCTGAACCTTCACTTATATCTTACAATGCTCTGGGGCAGGATGGAAACAAGCGGGCGATGAGTGGCCCAGTAAAAAACAGACTGAAGTCAGAATAGTAGATATATGAAGTATTGATCGTAAGGAGTCATCTACTTGTTGTTCTCTGGACATGAATTGCCTAATATAATGATAACATCACAGTAAGCTTGCTCTTTTAACAAGCCCTACTGCTAAAGTCTGGTCTATTGAACCCCTAATATACATGATCATACCTAGATATTCTCATAACTATGCTCAATTCTGTCAATTGCTCAACAGTAATTTGTTCACCCACCGTAGAATACTTATGCTCTTGAGAGAAGCCACTAGTGAAACCTATGGCCCCCGGGTCTATCTTCATACATATTAATCTCCTACTACTTAGTTATCTTTGCTATTTACTTTGCCTTTATTTTACTTTGCATCTTTATCATAAAAATACCAAAAATATTATCTTATCATATCTATCAGATCTCACTCTCATAAGTGGCCTATAGGGATTGACAACCCTATTTGCGTTGGTTGCGAGGATTTATTTGTTTTGTGCAGGTGCGAGGGACTCGCGCATAGCCTCCTACTGGATTGATACCTTGGTTTCAAAAACTGAGGGAAATACTTACGCTACTTTGCTGCATCATCCCTTCCTCTTGGGGGAAAACCACACAGTGCTAAAAGAGGTAGCAAGCCACGCAAAATTTCTTTTGCCTATTTTAGGGTTTCGAAGAAAAGGAATATCAAACGGAGTCCAAACGGAATGAAACCTTCGGGAACGTGATTTTCTCAACGAACATGATCCAGGAGACTTGGACCCTACGTCAAGACACAAAAGAGGAGGCCACGAGGTAGGGGGCGCGCCTACCCCCCCAGGCGCCCTCCACCCTCGTGGGCCCCTGTTGCTCCACCGACGTACTCCTTCCTCCTATATATACCTACGTACCCCCAAACGATCAGATACGGAGCCAAAAACCTAATTCCACCACCGCAACTTTCTGTATCCACGAGATCCCATCTTGGGGCCTGTTCCGGAGCTCCGCCGGAGGGGGCATCGAATCATCACGGAGGGCTTCTACATCTAACCATAGCCCCTCCGATGAAGTGTGAGTAGTTTACCTCAGACCTTCGGGTCCATAGTTATTAGCTAGATGGCCTCTTCTCTCTTTTTGGATCTCAATACAATGTTCTCCCCCTCTCTTGTGGAGATCTATTCGATGTAATCTTCTTTTGCGGTGTGTTTGTTGAGACCGATGAATTGTGGGTTTATGATCAATTATCTATGAACAATATTTGAATCTTCTCTGAATTCTTTTATGTATATTGGTTATCTTTGCAAGTCTTTCGAATTATCAGTTTGGTTTGGCCTACTAGATTGATCTTTCTTGCAATGGGAGAAGTGCTTAGCTTTGGGTTCAATCTTGCGGTGTCCTTTCCCAGTGACAGTAGGGGCAGCAAGGCACGTATTGTATTGTTGCCATCGAGGATAACAAGATGGTTTTTTTATCATATTGCATGAATTTATCCCTCTACATCATGTCATCTTGCTTAAGGCGTTACTCTGTTTCATGAACTTAATACTCTAGATGCATGCTGGATAGCGGTCGATGAGTGGAGTAATAATAGTAGATGCAGGCAGGAGTCGGTCTACTTGTCTCGGACGTGATGCCTATATACATGATCATACCTAGATATTCTCATAACTATGCTCAATTCTGTCAATTGCTCAACAGTAATTCGTTCACCCACCGTAAATACTTATGCTCTTGAGAGAAGCCACTAGTGAAACCTATGGCCCCCGGGTCTATCTTCATCATATTAATCTTCCAATACTTAGTTATTTCCTTTGCTTTTTTCTTTGCTTTTATTTTACTTTGCATCTTTATCACAAAAATACCAAAAATATTATCTTATCATATCTATCATATCTCACTCTCGTAAGTGACCGTGAAGGGATTGACAACCCCTTATCGCGTTGGTTGCGAGGAGTTATTTGTTTTGTGCAGGTACGAGGGACTCGCACGTAGCCTCCTACTGGATTGATCCTTGGTTCTCAAAAACTAAGGGAAATACTTATGCTACTTTGCTGCTTCATCCTTTCCTCTTCAAGGAAATCCAACACAGTGCTCAAGAGGTAGCAAGAAGAATTTCTGGCGCCGTTCCCGGGGAGGTTCGCGC
>NC_053028.1:509461134-509484192 GCF_003073215.2 Triticum urartu | reverse complement strand
CAGAGAGAGATGAGTTGCGCGAAAAAAAAGAAAACTATTCCACAATTGTTTTCAAATGTACACCAAACTCGTAACTCAAATATTCTCCTCCACGATCAGATCGTAGAAACTTTATTTTCTTGTTACGATGATTTTCAACTTCACTCTGAAATTCTTTGAACTTTTCAAATGTTTCAGACTTATGTTTCATTAAGTAGATATACCCATATCTGCTTAAGTCATCTGTGAAGGTGAGAAAATAACGATATCCGCCACGAGCCTCAATATTCATCGGACCACATACATCTATATGTATGATTTCCAACAAATCTGTTGCTCTCTCCATAATACCGGAGAACGGTGTTTTAGTCATCTTGCCCATGAGGCACGGTTCACAAGTACCAAGTGATTCATAATCAAGTGGTTCCAAAAGTCCATCAGTATGGAGTTTCTTCATGCGCTTTACACCGATATGACCTAAACGACAGTGCCACAAATAAGTTGCACTATCATTATCAACTCTGCATCTTTTGGCTTCAACACTATGAATATGTGTGTCTCTACTATCGAGATTCAATAAAAATAGACCACTCTTTAAGGGTGCATGACCATAAAAGATATTACTCATATAAATAGAACAATCATTATTCTCATATTTAAATGAATAACCGTCTCGCATCAAACAAGATCCAGATATAATGTTCATGCTTAACACTGGCACCAAATAACAATTATTTAGGTTTAATATTAATCCCGAAGGTAGATGTAGAGGTAGCGTGCCGACTGCGATCACATCGACTTTGGAACCGTTTCCCACGCGCATCGTCACCTCGTCCTTAGCCAATCTTCGCTTAATCCATAGTCCCTGTTTCGAGTTGTAAATATTAGCAACAGAACCAGTATCAAATACCCAGGTGCTACTGCGAGCATTAGTAAGGTACACATCAATAACATGTATATCACATATACCTTTGTTCACCTTGCCATCTTTCTTATCCGCCAAATACTTGGGGCAGTTCCGCTTCCAGTGACCAGTCTGCTTGCAGTAGAAGCACTCAGTTTCAGGCTTAGGTCCAGGTTTGGGTTTCTTCTCTTGAGTAGCAATTTGCTTGCCGTTCATTTTGAAGTTCCCCTTCTTCTTTCCTTTGCCCTTTTTCTTGAAACTAGTGGTCTTGTTGACCATCAACACTTGATGCTCTTTCTTGATTTCTACCTCCGCAGCTTTCAGCATTGCGAAGAGCTCGGGAATAGTCTTATTCATCCCTTGCATATTATAGTTCATCACGAAGCTCTTGTAGCTTGGTGGCAGTGATTGGAGAATTCTGTCAATGACGCAATCATCTGGAAGATTAACTCCCAATTGAATCAAGTGATTATTATACCCAGACATTTTGAGTATATGCTCACTGACAGAACTGTTCTCCTCCATCTTGCAGCTATAGAACTTATTGGAGACTTCATATCTCTTAATCCGGGCATTTGCTTGAAATATTAACTTCAACTCCTGGAACATCTCATATGCTCCATGACGTTCAAAACGTCGTTGAAGTCCCGATTCTAAGCCGTAAAGCATGGCACACTGAACTATCGAGTAGTCATCAGCTTTGCTCTGCCAGACGTTCATAACATCTGGTGTTGCTTCAGCAGCAGGCCTGGCACCCAGCGGTGCTTCCAGGACGTAATTCTTCTGTGCAGCAATAAGGATAATCCTCAAGTTACGGACCCAGTCCGTGTAATTGCTACCATCATCTTTCAACTTTGCATTCTCAAGGAACGCATTAAAATTCAACGGAACAACAACACGAGCCATCTATCTACAATTAAGCATAAACAAGCAAGATACTATCAGGTACTAAGTTTCATGATAAATTTAGGTTCAATTAATTTACTTAAAGAACTCCCACTTAGATAGACATCCCTCTAATCCTCTAAGTGATTACGTGATCCAAATCAACTAAACCATGTTCGATCATCACGTGAGATGGAGTAGTTTCATTGGTGAACATCATTATGTTGATCATATCTACTATATGATTCACGCTCGACCTTTCGGTCTCCGTGTTCCGAGGCCATATCTGTATATGCTTGGCTCGTCAAGTATAACCTAAGTATTCCGCGTGTGCAACTGTTTTGCACCCGTTGTATTTGAACGTAGAGCCTATCACACCCGATCATCACGTGGTGTCTCAGCACGAAGAACTTTCGCAACGGTGCATACTCAGGGAGAACACTTCTTGATAATTAGTGAGAGATCATCTTATAATGCTACCGTCAATCAAAGCAAGATAAGATGCATAAAAGATAAACATCACATGCAATCAATATAAGTGATATGATATGGCCATCATCATCTTGTGCTTGTGATCTCCATCTTCGAAGCACCGTCGTGATCACCATCGTCACCGGCGCGACACCTTGATCTCCATCGTAGCATCGTTGTCGTCTCGCCAATCTTATGCTTCCACGACTATCGCTACCGCTTAGTGATAAAGTAAAGCATTACAGCGATTGCATTGCATACAATAAAGCGACAACCATATGGCTCCTGCCAGTTGCCGATAACTCGGTTACAAAATATGATCATCTCATACAATAAAATTTAGCATCATGTCTTGACCATATCACATCACAACATGCCCTGCAAAAACAAGTTAGACGTCCTCTACTTTGTTGTTGCAAGTTTTACGTGGCTGCTACGGGCTTAAGCAAGAACCAATCTTACCTACGCATCAAAACCACAACGATAGTTTGTCAAGTTGGTGCTGTTTTAACCTTCGCAAGGACCGGGCGTAGCCACACTCGGTTCAACTAAAGTTGGAGAAACTGTCACCCGCTAGCCACCTTGTGCAAAGCACGTCGGGAGAACCGGTCTCGCGTAAGTGTACGCGTAATGTCGGTCCGGGCCGCTTTGCAACAATACCGCCGAACCAAAGTATGACATGCTGGTAAGCAGTATGACTTATATCGTCCACAACTCACTTGTGTTCTACTCGTGCATATAACATCAACATAAAACCTAGGCTCGGATGCCACTGTTGGGGAACGTAGTAATTTCAAAAAATTCCTACGCACACGCAAGATCATGGTGATGCATAGCAACGAGAGGGGAGAGTATTGTCCATGTACCCTCGTAGACCGAAAGCGGAAGCGTTAGCACAACGCGGTTGATGTAGTCGTACGTCTTCACGGCCCGACCGATCAAGCACCGAAACTACGGCACCTCCGAGTTCTAGCACACGTTCAGCTCGATGACGATCCCCAGGACTCCGATCCAGCAAAGTGTCGGGGAAGAGTTCCGTCAGCACGACGGCGTGGTGACGATCTTGATGTACTACCCATCGCAGGGCTTCGCCTAAGCACCGCTACAATATTATCGAGGACTATGGTGGAAGGGGGTACCACACACGGCTAAGAATATGATCACCCAGATCAACTTGTGTGTCAAGGGGTGCCCCCTGCCTTCGTATATAAAGGATCAAGGGGGGGGGGATGCGGCCGGCCAGGAGAGGGCGCGCCAGGAGGAGTCCTACTCCCACCGGGAGTAGGATTCCCCCCTTTCCTAGTTGGAATAGGATTCGGGAGGGGAAAGAGGAGAGAGAGAGAAGGGGGGGCGCTCGCCCCCCTCTCCTTGTCCTATTCGGACTAGGGGGGAGGGGCGTGCGGCCCAGCCCTGGCCACCTCTCCTCTCTTCCACTAAAGCCCACTAAGGCCCATATACCTTCCGGGGGGGTTCCGGTAACCTCCCGGTACTCCGGTACAATCCCGATTTCACCCAGAACACTTCCGATATCCAAATATAGGCTTCCAATATATCAATCTTTATGTCTCGACCATTTCGAGACTCCTCGTCATGTCCGTGATCACATCCGGGACTCCGAACAACATTCGGTCACCAACATACATAACTCACATAGTACTATATCGTCAACGAACGTTAAGCGTGCGGACCCTACGGGTTCGAGAACTATGTAGACATGACTGAGACTCATCTCCAGTCAATAACCAATAGCGGGACCTGGATGCCCATATTGGCTCCTACATATTCTACGAAGATCTTTATCGGTCAGACCGCATAACAACATACGTTGTTCCCTTTGTCATCGGTATGTTACTTGCCCGAGATTCGATCGTCGGTATCTCAATACCTAGTTCAATCTCGTTACCGGCAAGTCTCTTTACTCGTTCCGTAATACATCATCTCGCAACTAACTCATTAGTTGTAATGCTTGCAAGGCTTATGTGATGTGCATTGCCGAGAGGGCCCAGAGATACCTCTCCGACAATCGGAGTGACAAATCCTAATCTCGAAATACGCCAACCCAACATTACCTTTGGAGACACCTGTAGAGCTCCTTTATAATCACCCAGTTACGTTGTGACGTTTGGTAGCACACAAAGTGTTCCTCCGGCAAACGGGAGTTGCATAATCTCATAGTCATAGGAACATGTATAAGTCATGAAGAAAGCAATAGCAACACATTAAACGATCGGGTGCTAAGCTAATGGAATGGGTCATGTCAATCACATCATTCTCCTAATGATGTGATCCCATTAATCAAATGACAACACATGTCTATGGTTAGGAAACATAACCATCTTCGATTAACGAGCTAGTCAAGTAGAGGCATACTAGTGACGTTTGGTTTGTCTATGTATTCACACAAGTATTATGTTTCCGGATAATACAATTCTAGCATGAATAATAAACATTTATCATGATATAAGGAAATAAATAATAACATTATTATTGCCTCTAGGGCATATTTCCTTCAGTGTTACTATCTACAAAGCTAGAATTGTCGCAAAAGGTTTTCGACAAGTTCAAGGTGTTGACTACGATGAGAGTTTCTCACTCGTATCTATGCTTAAGTCTGTCCGAATCATGTTAGCAATTGCCGCATTTTATGAAATCTGGCAAATGGATAAACAAAACTGCATTCCTTAATGGATTTACTAAAGAAGAGTTGTATACGATG
Organism: Triticum urartu; assembly: GCF_003073215.2. NCBI lineage: Eukaryota > Viridiplantae > Streptophyta > Magnoliopsida > Poales > Poaceae > Triticum > Triticum urartu. The sequence continues at coordinate 509,479,237 of NC_053028.1, read as the reverse complement.
CAACTAGAAGGTTTTGTCGATCCTAAAGGTGTTAACTAAATATGCAAGCTCCAGCGATCCATCTATGGACTGGTGCAAGAATCTCGGAGTTGGAATATACGCTTTGATAAGTTGATCAAAGCATATAGTTTTATACAGACTTGCGGTGAGTGGGAGCACTACAACATTTCTGATAAGTATATGTGAATGACATATTGTTGATCGGAAATAATGTAGAATTATTCTGCAAAGCATAAAGGAGTGTTTGAAAGGAGTTTTTCAAAGAAAGACCTCGGTGAAGCTGCTTACATATTGAGCATCAAGATCTATAGAGATAGATCAAGACGCTTGATAAGTTTTTTCAATGAGTACATACCTTGACAAGATTTTGAAGTAGTTCAAAATGGAACAGTCAAAGAAAGAGTTCTTGCCTGTGTTACAAGGTGTGAATTGAGTAAGACTCAAAACCCGACCACGGCAGAAGATAGAAAGAGAATGAAAGTCATTCCCTATGCCTCAGCCATAGGTTCTATAAAGTATGCCATGCTGTGTCCAGATCTATTGTATACCCTACACTGATGTTGGCAAGGGAGTACAATAGTGATCTAGGAGTAGATCACTGGACAGTGGTCAAAATTATCCTTAGTGAATAAGGATATGTTTCTCGATTATGGAGGTGACAAAAAGGTTAGTCGTAAAAGGTTACGTCGATGCAAGTTTTGACACTAATCCAGATGACTCTAAGTCTCAATCTGGATACATATTGAAAGTGGGAGCAATTAGCTAGAGTAGCTCTGTGCAGAGCATTGTTGACATAGAAATTTGCAAAATACATACGGATCTGAATGTGGCAGACCCATTGACTAAACTTCTCTCACAAGCAAAACATGATCACACCTTAGTACTCTTTGGGTGTTAATCGCATAGCGATGTGAACTAGATTACTGAATCTAGTAAACCCTTTGGGTGTTGGTCACATGAAGATGTGAACTATTGGTGTTAAATCACATGGCAATGTGAACTAGATTATTGACTCTAGTGCAAGTGGGAGACTGAAGGAAATATGCCCTAGAGGCAATAATAAAGTTATTATTTATTTCCTTATTTCATGATAAATGTTTATTATTCATGCTAGAATTGTATTAACCGGAAACATAATACATGTGTGAATACATAGACAAACAGAGTGTCACTAGTATGCCTCTACTTGACTAGCTCGTTAATCAAAGATGGTTATGTTTCCTAACCATAGACAAAGAGTTGTTATTTGATTAACGGGATCACATCATTAGGAGAATGATGTGATTGACTTGACCCATTCTGTTAGCTTAGCACTCGATCGTTTAGTATGTTGCTATTGCTTTCTTCATGACTTATACATGTTCCTATGACTATGAGATTATGCAACTCCCGTTTACCGGAGGAACACTTTGTGTGCTACCAAATGTCACAACGTAACTGGGTGATTATAAAGGAGCTCTACAGGTGTCTCCAAAGGTACATGTTGGGTTGGCGTATTTCGAGATTAGGATTTGTCACTCCGATTGTCGGAGAGGTATCTCTGGGCCCTCTCGGTAATGCACATCACATAAGCCTTGCAAGCATTGCAACTAATGAGTTAGTTGCGAGATGATGTATTAAGAAACGAGTAAAGAGACTTGCCGGTAACGAGATTGAACTAGGTATTGAGATACCGACGATCGAATCTCGGGCAAGTAACATACCGATGACAAAGGGAACAACGTATGTTGTTATGCGGTCTGACCGATAAAGATCTTCGTAGAATATGTAGGAGCCAATATGAGCATCCAGGTTCCGCTATTGGTTATTGACCGGAGACGTGTCTCGGTCATGTCTACATTGTTCTCGAACCCGTAGGGTCCGCACGCTTAAGGTTTCGATGACAGTTATATTATGAGTTTATGAGTTTTAATGTACCGAAGTTAGTTCGGAGTCCCTGATGAGATCGGGGACATGACGAGGAGTCTCAAAATGGTCGAGACGTAAAGATCGATATATTGGACAACTATATTCGAACATCGGAAAGGTTCCGAGTGGTTCGGGTATTTTTCGGAGTACCGGGGAGTTACGGGAATACAGGGGAAGAAGTATATGGACCTTATTGGGCTTTAGGGGAGAGGGAGAGGCAGGCGCGCGCCTCCCATGACTAGTCCGAATTGGACTAGGGGGAGGGGCGGCGCCTCCTTCCTTCTCTTCCCTCTTCCCCTTCCTTGTCTCCTACTCCTACTACATGGAAGGACTCCTAGTTGGACTAGGAAAAGGGGAATCCTACTCCCGGTGGGAGTAGGACTCCCCTAGGGCGCGCCATAGAGAGGGCGGCCCCCCTCCTCCACTCCTTTATATACAGGGGCAGGGGGCAACCCCATAGACACACAAGTTTATCTTCAAGATCGTTCTCTTAGCCATGTGCGGTGCCCCCCTCCACCATAATCCTCGATAATATTGTAGTAGTGCTTAGGCGAAGCCCTGCGACGGTAGAACATCAAGATCGTCGCCACGCCGTCGTACAGATGGAACTCTTCCCCGACACTTTGCAGGATCGGAGTCCGGGGATCGTCATCGAGCTGAACGTGTGCTAGAACTCAGAGGTGCCGTAGTTTCTGTGCTTGATCGGTCGGGCTGTGAAGACGTACGACTACATCAACCGTGTTGTCATAACGCTTCCGCTGTCGGTCTACAAGGGTACGTAGATCGCACTCTCCCCTCATTGCTATACATCACCATGATCTTGCGTGTGCGTAGGAAATTTTTTGAAATTACTACGTTCCCCAACAAAACCCACCATATACCTTCCTCAAAACAACCACCATACCTACCTATTATGGCATTTCCATATCCATTCCGAGATATATTGCCATGCAACTTTCCACCGTTCCGTTATTATGACATGCTTCATCATTGTCATATTGCTTGCATGATCATGTAGTTGACATCGTATTTGTGGCAAAGCCACCATTTCATAATTCTTCATACATGTCACTCATGCATCATTGCACATCCCGGTACACCACCGGAGGCATTCACATAGAGTCATATTTTTTTCTAAGTATCGAGTTGTAATTCTTGAGTTGTAAGTAAATAAAGTGTGATGATCATCATTATTAGAGCATTGTCCAAAGTGAGGAAAGGAAGATGGAGACTATGATTCCCCCACAAGTCGGGATGAGACTCCGGACAAAAAATAAAAAAATAAAATAGAAAAGAGGCCTAAAAAAAAGGAAAGAAGCCAAATAAAAAATGAGAGAAAAAGAGAGAAGGGCAAACTACTATCCTTTTTCCACACTTGTGCTTCAAAGTAGCACCATGATCTTCATGATAGAGAGTCTCCTATGATATCACTTTCATATACTAGTGGGAATTTTTCATTATAGAACTTGGCTTGTATATTCCAATGATGGGCTTCCTCAAAATGCCCTAGGTCTTCATGAGCAAGCGAGTTGGATGCACACCACATTTAGTTTCTTTTGTTGAGCTTTCATATACTTATAGATCTAGTGCATCCGTTGCATGGCAATCCCTACTCACTCACATTGATATCTATTAATGGGCATCTCCATAGCCCATTGATACGCCTAGTTGATGTGAGACTATCTTCTCCTTTTTTTCTTCTCCACAACCACCATTCTATTCCACCATATAGTGCTATATCCATGGCTCATGCTCATATATTGCGTGAAGATTGAAAAAGTTTGAGAACATCAAAAGTATGAAACAATTGCTTGGCTTGTCATCGGGGTTGTGCATGATTTAAATATTTTGTGTGGTGAAGATAGAGCATAGCCAGACTATATGATTTTGTAGGGATAACTTTCTTTGCCATGTTATTTTGAGAAGACATGATTTCTTAGTTAGTATGCTTGAACTATTATTATTTCTATGTCAATATTAAACTTTTATCTTGAATCTTTCGGATCTGAACATTCATGCCACAATAAAGAAAAATTACATTGAGAAATATGTTAGAAAGCATTGCACATTAAAAATTCTTCTTTTATCATTTACCTACTCGAGGACGAGCATGAATTAAGCTTGGGGATGCTTGATACGTCTCCAACGTATCTATAATTTTTGATTGCTCCATGCTATTATATTATCTATTTTGGATGTTAATAGGCTTTATTTTACACTTTTATATCATTTTTGGGACTAAACTATTAATCGGAGGCCCAACCCAAATTGCTGTTTTTTTGCCTATTTCAGTGTTTCGCAGAAAAGGAATACCAAACGAAGTCCAAACGGAATGAAACCTTCGGGAACGTGATTTTCTCAACAAACGTGATCCAGGAGACTTGGAGTGGGAGTCAAGAAACAATCGAGGAGGCCACGAGGCAGGAGGGCGCGCACTCCACCCTCGTGGGCCCCTCATTGCTCCACCGACCTACTTCTTCCTCGTATATATATCCACGTACCCCCCAAACATCCAGGAGCACCACGAAAACCTAATTCCACCGCCGCAACCTTCTGTACCCGAGAGATCCCATCTTGGGGCCTTTTCCGGAGCTCCGTCGGAGGGGGATTGATCACGGAGGGCCTCTACATCAACTCCATGGCCTCTCCGGTGATGTGTGAGTAGTTTACTTCAGACCTTCAGGTCCATAGTTATTAGCTAGATGGCTTCTTCTCTCTCTTTGGATCTCGATACAAAGTTCTCCTCGGTCTTCTTGGAGATCTATTCGATGTAATCTTCTTTTGCAGTGTGTTTATCGAGATCCGATGAATTGTGGGTTTATGATCAAGTTTATCTATGAACAATATTTGATTCTCCTCTGAATTCTGTTATGTACGATTGGTTTATCTTTGCAAGTCTCTTCGAATTATCAGTTTGGTTTGGCCTACTAGATTGGCAATGGGAGAAGTGCTTAGCTTTGGGTTCAATCTTGCGGTGCTCGATCCCAGTGACAGAAAGGGAACGACAGTATTGTATTGTTGCCATCGAGGATAAAAAGATGGGGTTTATATCATATTGCATGAGTTTATCCCTCTACATCATGTCATCTTACTTAAAGCATTACTCTGTTCTTATGAACTTAATACTCTAGATGCATGCTGGATAGCGGTCGATGTGTGGAGTAATAGTAGTAGATGCAGAATCGTTTCGGTCTACTTGTCGCGGACGTGATGCCTATATACATGATCATACCTAGATATTCTCATAACTATGCTCAATTCTATCAATTGCTCGACAGTAATTCGTTTACCCACCGTAATACTTATGCTCTTGAGAGAAGCCACTAGTGAAACCTATGGCCCCCGGGTCTATCTTCCATCATATTAATCTTCAACACTTAGTTATTTCTTTTGCCATTTATTTTACTTTGCATCTTTATTTCTCTTTATCATAAAAATACCAAAAATATTATCTTATCATATCTATCAGATCTCACTCTCGTAAGTGACCGTGAAGGGATTGACAACCCCTTTATCGCGTTGGTTGCGAGGTTCTAATTTTGTTTGTGTAGGTGCGTGGGACTCGAGCGTGATCTCCTACTATTGATACCTTGGTTCTCAAAAACTGAGGGAAATACTCACGCTAATTTACTGCATCACCCTTTCCGCTTCAAGGGAAAACCAACGCACTGCTCAAGAGGTAGCACCTCCGCGAGGTAGGGGTTGATGACCTTCTCGAAGAACTTGTCCTTGGGGGCACTTGAAGACGCCATGGCGATCTAGATCTGTCAGAAAAACAGCTCGAAACAAAGACAGAAGATATTTGCGTGATACGGTGGTCAAAACCTTCGGGAGATTATATAATGAATTTTTACCGACCAAAAGAAGTATCGTGCAAGAAAACGGAGTCCGGAGAGCGCACGAGGTGCCCACGAGGCAGGGGGGCACCCAGGGGGTAGGCGCCCTCCACCCTCGTGGAAGCCTCGTGTCCTTTCGGTCTGCTTCTTATTTTCCTATTTTCTTAAATATTCCAAAACGGAAGAAAAATTGCCATTAGAACTGTTTTGGAGTCGGTTTACTTACCGTACCACGTACCTATTCCTTTGTCTGAAACGTTCTGGAAAGTGTCCCTTATGTATTCCTCCGGGGTTACAGTTTCAATAACATTAGTTTCAACATTTATGGGATTACCTGAGATACAATGTTTGATTCTTTGACCGTTTACCACCCTCGGGTTTGTGCCTTCGAAGTTGTTGATTTTTATGCACCGGAACGATAGACCTCCTCGATGACGTAAGGACCTTCCCATTTAGAGAGGAGTTTGCCTTGAAAAACTTAAACGAGAGTTGTATAACAATACATAATCACCTATATTAAACTCACGTTTTTGTATCCTTTTGTCATGCCATCTTTTAAACCTTTTCTTTAAACAGTTTGGCATTCTCATAGGCCTGGGTTCTCCATTCATCAAGAGCTAATGTCAAAAAGCCTCTTCTCACCGGCAAGTTTGAAGTCATAGTTGAGCTCTTTAATAGCCAATATGCCTTATGTTCTAGTTCAAGAGGTAAGTGACATGCTTTACCATAAACCATTTTATATGGAGACATACCCATAGGATTTTTATATGCAGTTCTATAGGCCCATAATGCATCATCAAGTTTCTTGGACCAATTCTTTCTAGATCTATTAACAGTCTTTTGCAAAATTAATTTAAGCTCTCTATTGCTAAGTTCTACTTGACCACTAGACTGTGGATGATATGGAGATGCAATTCTATGATTAACATCATACTTAGCAAGCATTTTACGGAAAGCACCATGAATAAAATGTGAACCACCATCAGTCATTAAGATATCTAGGGACTCCAAACCTCAGAAAAATAACTTCTTTAAGCATCTTAATAGAGGTGTTATGATCAGCACTACTAGTTGGAATAGCTTCTACCCACTTAGTAACGTAATCAACAGCAACTAAAATATGTGTATACCCATTAGAGGAAGGAAAAGGTCCCATATAATCAAAGCCCCAAACATCAAATGGTTCAATAACAAGTGAATAATTCATAGGAATTTCTTGACGTCTACTAATATTACCAATTCTTTGACATTCATCACAAGACAAGACAAACTTACGGGCATCCTTGAAGAGAGTAGGCCAATAAAAACCGGATTGCAATACCTTATGTGCAGTTCTGTCTCCAGCATGGTGTCCTCCATAAGCCTCGGAGTGACACTTGCGTAGGATCTATTCCTGTTCATGCTCAGGTACACAACGTCTAATAACACCATCTACTCCTTCTTTATAAAGATGTGGGTCATCCCAGAAGTAATGTTAAATCATAGAAGAACTTTTTCTTTTGTTGGTATGTGAAACTAGGTGGTATAAATTTAGCAACAATATAATTAGCATAATCAGCATACCATGGAGCAGTACGAGAAGCATTTATGACAGCTAGTTGTTCATCAGGAAAGCTATCATCAATAGGTAGTGGGTCATCAAGAACATTCTCTAACCTAGACAAGTTGTCTGCAACGGGGTTCTCAGCTCCCTTTCTATCAATAATATGCAAATCAAATTCTTGTAGCAAGAGAACCCATCTAATAAGTCTAGGTTTAGCATCTTTCTTTTCCATAAGATATTTAATAGCAGCATGATCAGTGTGAATAGTTACTTTAGAATCAACAATATAAGGTCTGAACTTATCACAAGCAAATACAACTGCTAAAAATTCTTTTTCAGTAGTAGCATAATTTCTTTGAGCACTGTCTAGAGTTTTACTAGCATATTGGATAACATTTAATTTCTTATCAACTCTTTGTCCTAGAATAGCCCCTACAGCATAATCACTAGCATCACACATAATTTCAAATGGTAAATTCCAATCAGGAGGTGAACAATAGGTGCAGAAACCAAAGCTTTCTTAAGTATTTCAAATGCTTCTACACAATCATCATTGTCGGTGTCAAAACCGGCGGATCTCGGGTAGGGGGTCCCGAACTGTGCGTCTAAGGCGGATGGTAACAGGAGGCAGGGGACACGATGTTTTACCCAGGTTTGGGCCCTCTTGATGGAGGTAAAACCCTACGTCCTGCTTGATTTATTCTTGATAATATGAGTAGTACAAGAGTTGATCTACCACGAGATCGGAGAGGCTAAACCCTAGAAGCTAGCCTATGGTATGATTGTATGTTGTCCTACGGACTAAAACCCTCCGGTTTATATAGACACCGGAGAGGGGCTAGGGTTACACAAGGTCGGTTACAAAGGAGGAGATATACATATCTGTATTGCCTAGCTTGCCTTCCACGCCAAGTAGAGTCCCATCCGGACACGGGACGAAGTCTTCAATCTCTGTATCTTCATAGTCCAACAGTCCGGCCAAAGGATATAGTCCGGCTGTCCGGAGACCCCCTAATCCAGGACTCCCTTAGTAGCCCCTGAACCAGGCTTCAATGACGATGAGTCCGGCGCGCAGTGTTGTCTTCGGCATTGCAAGGGGTTCCTCCTCCGAATACACCACGGAAGAATTTGAATACAAGGATAGTGTCCGACCCTGCAAAATAAGTTCCACATACCACCATAGAGAGAATAATATTTCCACAAATCTAATCTGCTGACACGTTTTGGCAGCATGACATCATGCCACGGCCCGTAATTATTTGAACCATTTTCTTTAACCAGCCCCGCACATAACGCGAGGCGGTTTCTTGACACGTCTTGTCAAAGCAGAGATCATGTTCCCCTTATTACGGGATTCTCATCAATACGGACGTGGGTAACCCAACCGCGCCATCAATTACGACGCTTGGGGGATAAGCGAGTTTTACCAAGGGCTAGTGGGGGCGCATAGTTTAGTCCGCCCTTATAAAGGGATAAGATCTCACCTTTTTCTACCACGCCTTCTTCCTCCTTGCTCATCCATTCTCGCGCACTCGAGCTCCAGCGCCCAAGTCCGCATCCTCCTCCTCAACTCTCTCCAAAACATGTCCGGAGCGGGAGGCAAGTGGATGGCCTCCTCCGTCACGGAGGGGCACATCAAAAAGTTGCGCGGAGCCGGATACTTAGCCGCGGACATCGCGCACCGGCTGCCAGCCGCGGGGCAGGTCATCCCTACCCCAGAACCTCACGAGAGGGTGGTCTTCCTCCCCCACTTCGTCCGCGGACTGGGGTTTCCCCTCCATCCATTTGTCCACGGCCTCATGTTCTATTATGGGCTGGACTTTCATGATCTGGCCCCGAACTTCATCCTCAACATCTCGGCGTTCATCGTCGTGTGCGAGGCTTTCCTCCGCATCCGGCCCCACTTCGGCCTATGGCTGAAGACCTTCAATATCAAGCCGAAGGTTGTAGGCGGCCAACAAGCGGAATGCGGCGGAGCCATGGTGGGAAAAATGCCCAACGTTACATGGCTCGAGGGCTCCTTCGTGGAGACTAAAGGGGTGGCAATCGGGGTGGTTCTACATCACCGAGCCGCGCGACACCAACTGGGTGGCGGCCCCGAGTTTCGATCCGGAATCCCCACGCGGCTCACTTCCTGGAAGGAGAAGGGCCTGTCCTGGGGTTCATCGGTGGAGCTGGACGGACTCCAGAAATGTATCCGGAACATGACAAGCAAGAAACTTAAGCTTGTCAACATAGTCCAGGTCATGCTCTTCCGCCGGATCCTCCCGTGTCAACAACGGGATTTCAACTTATGGGAGTTCGACCCGGCCCAGCACCAGACTCTAAGCGAGCTCTTCGACACGATGCACAAAGACGTCTGGAGGGTGCTGTTCAAGGGTGCCGATGTCCCTCCCTCTCTCACCGAGGACCGCGGGCTAAGCGTGAAGCGCCCTGCGAATCCGGTAAGTTCTGTACATCTGATAGGATATTTATTTCCCATAGCTTAACCATGTGCGGGGTCTGAGCTCCCATGCCTTTAACAGGACTGGGTGGAGGCATCGGAGCAGATTGACTGTCCGCCCCCCTGCCCGAAGACACCGCGGACGCTCTCCTGACGGAGATGCTGACTCTGGCTCCTTATAAGGTGCCGGAGAAGACCAAGAAGAAGGCCAAGGGAACCCGAAAGAGTTCCCGGCGCCAGGTGGTATCGACTCATCGTCCGATAACTCCGCGACGCACTCCTCCCATGAAGACGAGGAGGAAGATGAAGATGCTCCCCCTCCAGCCGGGGGAGACAAGAAAAGGAAGGCCGCCCCAACCGGGGAGGCCGAAGGGTCCAAGAAGGGAAGGACTCTTCTTCCGGACTGCTCCACCACCGCCGCCGAAGGCGAAGACGAGTGGCTGCTCAGGGCCAAGCCCCTGGCGAAGTCGTAAGTATTCGGATACCAGAGTAACTCATAGCATACCTTTGTCGCACTGCTTCTCCTAACGCCGAATATGATTATGCAGACCGCCCCAAGCCCGTATCGACGTATCTCGTCGGACGGCTCCTTGGATTCGTCGGATATGGATAGCGATCCACTTCCGACCGCCTCCTCCCCTTGCCCTACGGACAATGCCGAGGTATTGTCCCAAGGGGCACCGAGCCGGGGGGAGACAGTCCCGGAGGCGCCTCAAGGCGACCTTTCGGACTCCGGAGCAAAGGGACAAGGCTCCCGGGGGCTCCAAGTTCGGCTCTCAGCCGAACACCATGCCGAACCTCCAGTGGTTCCGGACTCGGGCAGGCGGCCCCCTTCCAAAAGGGGCAAGACGCCCGTGCCAGTGACCTCTGTCCATCCAGAGGCACCGGACAACCTGCTGGGAGCGCTTCGCAGGCGCTTCCATCGACGAAGAGCACCGCACTATTATGAGTGCGGTGATCAAGAAGGTTCAGTCCGCCAAGAGCGGACTGACTGAAGCCTGTGCCAGCCTTCTAACAGGCTTTGAGGTAAGTATTTAAAATATAGGAAAATATTACCGCATAGACAGTAGCCCCTGATGCTCTGTTTGGTGTTCACAAAGAAAAGCCGAATAGAGGATCAAATAATATCTGCAGGAGTCTAATATAAGTATGTCTATATGCGTATGCAGCTTCGCTGCTGACCTGAAAGTGTGTTATATTGACTAGAGGGGGGGTGAATAGGCGATTTATGAAAGTCTTCAAAACATGGAAGTTTCGAAGACAAATGATAGAAATGAACCTATTACCATGCAGCGGAAGGTAGACTACACTAGGCAGACCATAGTCAAGTATTCAATGAAGTGAAACCACAATGACTAATAGCAGCTAGGCAGTAAGGATCAGGTACACAGTGAAGACAAATAGATAAATGCAAATAGGCACTGACTTCACAAGAGCCAACTGTAAATAAAGAGATGGGAAGGATAGAACCAGTGTGCGTGATGAAGACAAAGGTTTGGTAGACCAGTTCCAACTGCGGTGACAGTTGTACGTCTGGTTAGGGCGGATAGGTATTTAAACCTGAGGACACTCAGTCCCGGACACTTAGTCCTGAACACGCAGCTCAGGACACTTAGTCCTCACCGTTATTCCCCTTGAGCTAAGGTCACACAGACCTCGCCCAATCACTCTGGTAAGTCTTCAAGGTAGACTTCCAAACCTTCACAGACTTCGTTCACCGGCGATGACTCTTGGATGCTCAGAACGCGACGCCTAACCGGCTGGAGGATTCACAGTCCTCAAGTGTAATAAGTCTTCAGATCACACAGACAGGAAGACTTAAGTGATGCCTAACACTCTTTGGCTCTGGGTGGTTAGGGCTTTATCCTCGCAAGGAATTCTCTCTCAAAGGCTTCGAGGTGGGTTGCTCTCAAACGACAAAAGCGTACTTTAACTCTGAGCAGCCAACCGTTTATGGTTGTAGGGGGTGGGCTATTTATAGCCACTAGGCAACCCGACCTGATTTGTCCGAAATGACCCTGGGTCACTAAGGAACTGACACGTGTTCCAACGGTCAGATTTCAAACACACACGACAACTTTACTTGGGCTACAAGCAAAGCTGACTTATCCAACTCTGGACAAGATTCGCTCTCATAGTCTTCACTCGAAGACATAGGATTTTGGTTAAGCATCACTTCAGTCATTCTGACTGGTTCTCTTGGACCCCACTTAACAGTACGGTGGTTCCTATGACTCAACAAAGAAGAAAAAGAACTACGAAAGATCTAAGTCTTCGCGCTCCATAGTCTTCATGCGATGTCTTCTCTTGTCATAGTCTTCAATGTGAATGTCTTCACATACCACCTTTGACTTCAATGTCTTCATACATTTTTAGGGGTCATCTCTGGTAGGAAAACCGAATCAATGAGGGACTTCTACCTGTGTTATCCTGCAATTCTCACAAACACATTAGTCCCTCAAACTAGGTTTGTCGTCAATACTCCAAAACCAACTAGGGGTGGCACTAGATGCACTTACAATCTCCCCCTTTTTGGATTGATGACAAACTAGTTGAAGTTTTCAACGGGGAATATAATATGTGAAATTGTAAAGGATAAGGAATTGTCTTCATAAGTTGCAAGGCTCCCCCTGAAGATGTGCATATAAGTAATTTGCTTTTGGAATGCAAATGCACATGGCAGGTTGTACTTGTGGAGATCCTCTTCAACTTATGATGACAATTCATCATGCATGAAAAGTATGTGAAGATAATGACATGCATAATGAAAAATGGACGTCTGCAAAATGATCTAAGTGCGGAATTTATCGTCGCACATGCGGAATTTATCATCGCATCACAGAATAGAATAAGTAGCAGACGACCATCGAGTTTAAGTGTTACAACTCAAAGAACCAAATGTATCAAAACGAGAGTTGTAAACACTAGGCAAACATAAAATAAACCGCCCATATGGACCCGCTTGAAGACTATCAAACTCATATGCTTCTCCCCCTTTTGTCAGTAAGGACCAAAAAGGTTTGAAGACATAGAGCATCTACTCGTTCCCATGAGAGTAGGTGAAGCAGCAAGGTCGTCGGTGGTGTTCGGCGGTGCAGAAGAACTTGGGCAGTGTCGATGCGTGCAGAAGTAGGGGGCGGTGAAGTGGCATCATCTTCGTCCTCGATCACTCTGGCATTCACAGTTGCCGCAGAGGAAGAGAACTCAGAGTCTTCAAGAGATGGAGTTCGTCGCAGCACAGTCCTTCGGGGAGGTGTGGAGTCAAACTTGAAACGTTCAGAGAAGCCATCCTCTTGAAGATCATCCTCAGAACACATAAGCGTCAGCCCTTTCCATGTACGCCGACAGGTTTCATGGGCAACAAAGGCATTCTTGGTGGCAAGATTGCGAATGCGGTTGACATCCACCAAGAGGCTTTGCATTTGGCGCTTCAGCCAGTCATGATGCCTATCCTGTTTTGATGAAGAGCAACCAGAAGCTCTCGGTCATTGAGAACACGAGATCGCTTCTTGGGCCGTTGGGCAATGGTGCTTTCAGTGGCTTCAGTGAGGGCACGATGAGGTGCACGTGTAGTACCAGCCAGAGGATAAACACGAGTGACTGCTTCAACTCCTTCAATGTTCTGAGAGAAACTTTGATGCTCGCATTCTGAAGACTAAGAGGCTCCTTGGCAGGCTCTGGATAGAATGGCTTCAACGGACATATCCACGTCAGGCAGAAAGATCCGATGATTGCGAGCAGATGGCTGATATGAGATAGCTGAGTGGAGTTTAATCAGCCGCATTATCCATGGAGCGTAGAACTTCAAGCCAAAAAGATCAGATCCTGATGCAGCAAGTTGGCGGATGAAGAAGTCTTGTGCGTTGAAGCATTTGCCGTGAAGAATATAGAAGACCAAAGTCTTCATTGCACCTTCCAGCTTTGCATGTGGAGAATGTCCTTTGATGGGCCAGAGAGTTCGCCTTATAATGTGATAGATAGTCCGTGGCAGATACTCAAGGTCTTCAACAAAGAACTCCTTAGGATATGCAGCATCTGGAGGCAAAGGCTTCATCATACTGAGCATCTGACTCATGTTCGGTTCAGGCTTCTGAAAGATGCTCTCCATAGCTTCACTGTGAAGCTGACAGGTTCATAGAGATCTCCAGGAGTGGGCAGACCAGTGAGCTCAATGATATCAAAGGCTTTGGCTTCGTGATGAACATTTCCTGTCATCCACTCAAGGACCCAAGTCTTCGGATCTCTGTTGTAGCCACGTATGTGAAGTGTGGCATAAAATTGGAGCAGCAACTCTTCGTTCCAGTGCTCTTGGTCGGTGACGAAAGGCAACAATCCAGCCTCTTTGAAGCAATCCAGAGCTTCTTCCAAGCAGGGCAGACCAGTTATTGCTTCGGTGTCAAGACGCATATGAGGGAAGATGCGACCTTGATTGTACAGAATGCATGAGTAATAACTTCGCTGCGGATAGCTCCAGAACCGATCAGAAGATATTCTTTCCCTTGAGTAGGGGTTCTTGGAGCTATTGAAGAAGGTGTTGTCTGCTTTGAAGCCGTTGACATTAAAGGATCCAGGTGCTGATGCAGGACCTGGAAACCTGGGCAATCTTGGCATTGGCTTCTGTACCTGAGGCCTGTGCTCAACATGATAATCAAACTGAGGACCAGCAGCAGGTGCAGGAACAGGAGCAGTGGCAGAGGCGTTGGGCTGCACAGCAGAGGCTTCAGGAGCAGTTGCATCAATGGCTTCATTGACTTCTGGCATTGGTGCAGGCTCTACATTTGCTTCAGCCATGACAACGTCATTGGCTTCATTTGTGTTGGTGGTGGCAGCCTCAAGATTTTCTACTCCACTTGATGAGCTGGAGGGTCGGGCACAGACACGTTCTCCTCGAGAACAGCTTCTTCAGTAGTTGGGGGGAGTAGGGACATGTTCTTCTTGTGTGTCGTCGGCTGATGCAGCCGGAATGTCTTCAGCAGCTTTAGCCTCAGACTCGGAGACATTCACAGTAGGAGTGGCATCTGGAAACACTTGACGTGCAACAGATTGGTGGGGCACTTCTCCTTCTGGAACGCTCGAAAGAGGGACTTGAGACCTTGGTCCTTTGCGAAGCCTGCGTAACGCTGGCGACGCCTCTGGAGATGGAGTTGGCTGGGCCTCAAAGTCATCTTCTTCTTCTTGCCGGGGTGGTGTGACTTGTTGTTGTGGGTGATCAGCCCATGATGCATCCTGAGCAATTGGCGTCAGAGGACGACCAATGCTGATGAGTTCGTTGTGCGTAAGCACAGGCGATGATACCTGTTGGTGCTCGATCTGAGGAAGAACTACATCATCTTCAACATTGTCATGGTGACCAATGTCTTCAGCAGCGGTGGGATCAGCTGCTGGAATGTCTTCAGCTTCATGAGCCTCTGTGAAGCAGGCTCATGGACAGTCAGTTGGCGCTCTTGATGTTCAGCGGCAGGGCGAACCATGGAGATAGGTTCAACTAAGGGCTCTGTGGGAGCAGCCCGATCCTTCTTGGTCTTGCGCTTCTTCTTGGAGGGAGCAGCAGCAGAGGCTTCAGGATGTTTCCTCTTTCGCTTCAGCCTCAGCAGTCCTCGTCTTCTTCAGTTCTGAAGCGGTTGACCTGACCTTTGGCTTCGAGCCAGTCATGCTGGCTGGGAAGACAATGGGATGTGCTTCCTGCCTTGGTGCTCGGGTTCGGCCACAGCGGGCTTCTTCTTCTTCTTTGCAGCCATCCTGGGGTCGATGCCAGGACGACCAAGGGCCTTGCGCTTCTCAGCCTCATTGTAGGCTTGCACACACTTGTCAGCCAGGCTCTTCATGCGCTCACGAGAACCTTGAGCTTCTTCACGCTTCTTGAGAAAGGCTTCTTTGAGCTCGTGCAGCATGATCTTGAAGTTCTTGACCTCTTGCACGCTGAGCTTGGCCATATGCTTCTTGAACTGAGCTTTCTCAAAGAATGATCTTTTGCTTCAGTTCAACGATGCGCTGGGCTATAGCTAGCTCTGAAGCAATGGCGCCATGGAAGGCAACACTGAGGCCAATCGGAAGTTGCAGATCTTCAAAGCTGAGGTTGGGCGTGTCAAACCACTCATCAATGAAGTTATGGATGATTGCCACGTCAAAGAGAGGCAAATCATTGAAGATTTCTGCTTCTTCTTTGCTCTTGATCAGTTGCTCAAGAGCGTCATCTGCAAGATCTTCATCGCTGGACAGATCAATGGCGTCGTTGCGCAGAATAGCAGCAGCAGTCAGTTCTTGGCTGGTGTGTTGCAGAGGCATCTTGACTTTGAGGGCTTGGAGATGCGTGACAAATCTTCAGACTGCACACTGTCTTCAGGAGGTGCAGTAGCCAGTGGCTTCGCCCGTGAAGATTTTTTGGTGCAGGACAGGCTTTGAAGCTTTAGGCTTTTCAGTTTCTTTGGCTTCGGCGGTGCAGGCGCTTCATCAGATTCAGCGTCATCTGCAGGCTCATCCACGGCTGTCCCTTGAACCATGATATGAGTGATGAGACCTTCCAGGTTGTAGAAGGGCCCAACAAGATTGGGTTCAGCTTCGCGGGTGCCATCGGCACGGGGAGCAGAGGACCAGGGTTGAAGTCTAGTCCCAATGACTTCTTGTTCTGCTTCGCCGAATTCTGGGCAAACTGGAAGTTGCGCTTGAACAGATTGTCGTCACGACACCATAGCAATGATGATGGGTCAGCATCCGCAGGCTGTGGTCCACGGACCATGCAGGGATAGAAGCCTTGTTCAATGGCTTCATCTCTGGACCTGGGTTGAAGATTTCTGTATAGGATGTCTCCCCATGGTCGCTTGATGGCATTCTTCTCAGCATATTCCTTGGTCACAAACCTGTACTTGAACCACTGTTCTGCCCAATATCGTCGAATCCATTGGATTCGTGTCTTGCGTTGATTGTAATCCTCTTCTGGATCTGTCTTGTACAGCTCTGAGAGGTCATCGGGCAGATCTCTTGATGTTTCACCTCGACGCTTTCTGCCACCCTTCCTTGCTGATTTCTCTGCAGCCATGAACTTTAAACTGAATGGCTTCAATACGTTCAAAGGCTTCAAAGGCTTTCGCTTGCTGGACAAACAGGAACTGGCTTCGGGAGAATTTATATGATGCTGTAAGAATTCTGCAAATGAATGCAGACTATGAGAACCAAGGGATTCTCCCACGGACATGTACCTGTGACAGCATTAAGGTGCGAAGGGAAGGGGAAGAGGTCATATGCATTCTCAGAAGATTTTGAAGATAAATCAGTTTAGAAGACATTGACCTCATCGTGCGAAGACATTCACTCATAGATAAGGAGTTGGTTCCAGATTTGTACGAATCCACGGATCAGTACAAGTGAGGAATCTAACTACTTTGTGAAGCATAAGTGAACATACTAGGCATATTATGAGATGCAGTATGAAATAGATCCAACTTGTGTGAACAGAAACTGCTTGTGGTAGAAAGTGACGAATCTATAGGATCAAAGGGGCCGTAAAAAGGAAGTTTTATTTACCACACGAAGAACTGCTAGACGGAGTGGAAGAGGAGGCCGAGCAGTTCGATCGTCCGTGCCCTAACTTGGCGACGGAGGACACCTACGGCGGACGGCGGAGAAGACGATGTCCGTGCCGGCGTGAAGACGGCGTCGGAGAGGTCGCGGCAGCTAAGCGCTTCGTCGCCGGCGTCGAGGGCTAGCGGTGGCGCTAGGGTTTGTGCGAGAGTGGAAGAAAGGATAATGACTGTGGTGAGGCGTGTATTTATAGGGACAGGGACGGCACAGTGTTATTACACAGGTGCCCCTGGCGATTCACATCTGAAGGACACGTGGCCATCATGCAACATATCGGAGGTTGTTCCACGTTCCCACGCACGCCTGGATTGTCGGGTGGTCGTTCCCACTTCTCCGGGTTTCAGGTGAAGGAATTAGCATTGAAAGCGGACTTAATGTTTGTCTCTGTATCTTCTGCTGACAAGGACGCAGAGAAGACATTCGACAGTTTCAAGAGAATGCATATGATTTGGAGAGATAGAGTTTGAGATAGAAAGCATAGAGAGGTTAGGGTCCGATCACATTCACTTAGTTCAAAAGATTCAACAAGAAGACATAGCTATAAGTGAATGCTGTAGAGGACAGAACACTAGTATATGTATGTATATGTGAGAAAAACAACCAAACCAACATAGTGAAGATAATCATGAAGACAAGTTGATAATGAAGACAAACCAAAATGTGAAGACATAGCAAATGTAACGCCATGGGTAAAATACTTCAAACAGAAGAATTTGGTGGTGGCGTTACCCACCGTATAGGAAGTATTAGACCCAACACGGCGCACAATTATCGTGGTGCTCCGAAGTCAAATTC
>NC_053028.1:509402941-509460134 GCF_003073215.2 Triticum urartu | reverse complement strand
GGCCTCCTACCACATGTGCTTGGGAAGGCCCCCAGAGCGACACGTGGCGGGTGTGCCGGAGCGCGGGCGCGGAGGGGTGGCTTGCCGCGGCACGCGCCTTGCCGCGGTCGTTGTCTTGTCGCGTCCGGGAGCTTGTCGCTCACCGGGCCTTGCCGGGGCGTGTAGCGCGCCGCGGCAAGTTCCTTGAAACGCCTTGGATGGCCTTCCCGGCAAGCTCCTCTTGCCGGGGTCTCGAGATGCTTTTGATAGTCTTCCCGGCAAGCTCCTCTTGCCGGGGTCTTGTCTTGTCGCGTCCGGGAGCTTGTCGCTCACCGGGCCTTGCCGGGGCGTGTAGCGCGCCGCGGCAAGTTCCTTGAAACGCCTTGGATGGCCTTCCCGGCAAGCTCCTCTTGCCGGGGTCTCGAGATGCTTTTGATAGTCTTCCCGGCAAGCTCCTCTTGCCGGGGTCTTGTCTTCTTCCCGGCCAGCTCCTCTTGTCGGGGCCTTGGTTTGAGTACTTTGTTCTTGAATGGTCTTCCAAGTAGCCGCGGAGGGTCTTGGCGGTCACTCGGCGAGCCTTGCCGCGGGATGCTGCGACTGCCCGTGCACAAGTTCGGGATACTAGGGTACCCCTACTCTAGTACACCGACAGTGTTAGTCAATCCAAATGACATAACCGTATATTCATATAGCCCATACCTTGTAGTGAACGATGTCTTAGGTATATCCTTTTCTCGAATCTTCAACTAGTGGTATCCTGATCGCAGGTCGATCTTCGAAAACACCTATGCTCCTTGCAGCTGGTCAAACAAATCATTGATCATCGGCAGTGGGTACTTATTCTTGATTGTCACTTCATTCAATGCCCGATAATCAACAACCATTCTTAAGGACTTATCCTTCTTCACAACCAAGAGCACTGGGCTCCCCATGGTCATGAACTTCATCGAATGTAACCTTTCTCCAATAACTCCTTAATATGTTTCTTGATCTCTTCCAGATCATTTGCGAGCATCCGGTAGAAAAGCAAACCAGGGTAACGTCTCGGAGGTATCTGATGGGTTTAGAGGGAAGAGTTTAGAATAGAATGAGGTCTAGTGAGATAACACTAACCATATGCTCATGAGACAAACACAATCATATCATTTCACTCAATCAATCAAGCAAGGCATACAAACGGTCTAGAACTATCGTTAAAAGTGCTCGGACTACTACTATTTACATGGGGAAAAAACTACTTGTCATATGGTGGTCATCTAGAAATATTTCTCGGTGGAAGACTCCATGATATCCGCTCCAGCTTCGTCTTCATAGTCATCATCACTATCGTCGGGGTCGGAGTCGGTGTCGTCGATGATGATGTAGTCTTCAAAACGAATCTCCTTAGGTTCGTCGTCTTCTCCTCCTGGCGCGGGGTCTCCCAGGAAAACTCCTAGCTTCCTTGTTAGGTCGTCATTCTTCTCCACTAGTATGATGATTTCCTCTTCATAATCGTTGCGTGTAGCCTAGAGTTCCTCTTCTAGCTCGGCCATCCTGATCATTGCCTTCTGCAGATCCATCATGCTTGCGCACATCTGGTTCTCCTGGTGTCGAATGTGCTGGTTTAGCTCCTGGATGAATGCTGCAATGGATCTATCCCTCCTGGTGATGATCATCTCCCATTGCTCGTCTCGGCGCCAACATATCTGGTATATAGTGTCCTTCAGCTCTTGTTTGTAGGCTTCTCCAATACGTCCCATAGCAATGTGGGCTGCCATGCTCTTGCCTAGAATCCAAGTGGGTGTATCAAAGGAAAACTCTATAGAATCCGTAACTCGCGTGAACGTCCTTCTTGGAACTTGAACTCTAATCATCCAGCGCTCCTCTTCTGGTAAAGTGGCGTTGTAGGTCCCGGTGAAGCTTGGTATTCCAATGTTCAGGTACCTAGTGACTTCCTTTAAGTGTCGTCCAAAAGGTGTCTCTTCATCCGGTTGTGCAAACTTCTTCCTTGTATCCGCCATCCTAAAGAGGAGAAAAGGAAGAGGAGTCAGAAATGAGTAGAGAAGAGTGACCCATGGCTTTTATTAGTGGTCGTGTCCTACATTCAGCGTGTGATCTGATACCATCTTGTAGAGACCCGACCTCAAATGGTCAAGTCTCTGTGCTTCAGTGTCATCCCTGGATCGGTAATGCTGACACACACAGTACTCGAAGGATTTATAACAGAGTAGCAATCACACACTTATTACATCGGATGTCTCAAGAGAGAACATATTACTGTAAATATGGCTTAAGGCCATCTAATACGATAACAGTGGAAGGCTTGGAAGATAAAGTGAGTCCATCAACTCCAACGACATAGCTGAGTTCATGACGAACGACCTATCATGTCTTACTCCTCGTCTGAAAAGTCTGCAACATAATACGTTGCAGCCCGAAAACGGGTCAGCACATGGAATATGCTGGCAATGTAACACAGTAGAGCAATGAATAGATAAAGGCTAACACTACATGCTTATATGGCTGGTGGAGGCTCTATGGTTACATGGTTTTTGCGAAAAGCTATTTTTTTCCTACAACAAAGGAATAAGTTTTAATTTAACTATCATGGTAGTGGAAACACTTGAGAATGGTACCCCCATCTCAATCCCAATTAAAAGTAATTATCAACCCAACAAATTAATTTAGAGTGATGAGATACAGTAGGATAATCCAAGTACTAGATACTCAAGTTGTCTATAACCGGGGACACGGCTAACCATGATTAGTTTGTACACTCTACAGAGGTTTGCACACTTTTCCCCACAAGACTCGATCTCCTCTGTTGGAATTCTCGCACTACATGATGTTTGAGAAACGGATGACCGAGACACAGTCTTTCAGAAGCATTAACTCTTTACTCCGGGTGGACAGTTACACCTACTTTCCCTCTACATCTGCTAGCCCACCACTGAAAGAGGTCACGCAACTTACTCCACTATGCCAGAGCCCATAATGGCTTGTGGCTGCACACGGAAGTTTCTAGCATGCATAATCTCATGATCCCTTTGAGCCTGGGTAGCGGACCGTAGGAGGATCACACGGTAAATCCCCGGGATCTCCTAGGACAACACTGGTATATCCCCAGGTGCCCAAAACAAGCAATCCACCCAGATGTGTATTAAAGTTGCCACCTTAAGTTGAACCATTAATTAACAATCTCACATCTGTCATGGATCTCTCAAACCAAACCACATCTACGAGCATAGCATAGCAATATAAGCATAATGTAGACGTAACTCCCAGGGTTTGATAATAAAACAGGGCAATAGGTTCTACCTCATCATCTACTTCCCAATACCCACAAGTTAATCACATCCTAATCATGCAATGTTTTGGGATTGAAACTAATGCATAAAACTGGGTATGAAAGAAGTATGATCAATGTGTTACTTGCCTTGCTGATGATCTGCAAATCCTAAAGACTCATAGTAGCACGCTTCACACTTCGAGTGTTCTATCGCAAACAAACAATAGCATACATAAGCAATCAAGCAAAGATGCATGGGTAAATCTCAAATAAGAAGATCTAACCAGAAATTTTAACTTAAGAACTCCGGTTTGCAAAAAGAATCAAATCAAACAAAACAACGAAACTCAAACTGCGAAAGGAACAAGATCCGATTATTAATCTGGACTAAAGTAAAATTTTACAGTACCAAAATCTTGTTCAAGTTGGCTAAACGGAAAGAGGGCTTCGAGATAAAGATCCAGGCGCTTGAATCGCCTGATTCCGATAAACGAGCGAAAAGATATACTAGATCAAAAATTAGGGCAGAGATCGCAATCGAAAATAATCGCGGAAAACCATGGGAAAAGAAAAACTGACGAACAGGCTAACGAACGAACGTTCGCTGTCTACGGCTAACGGATGAACGATGTTCGCTAAAATGAACATACGGACGAACGTCCGCAAAATAAGTAAACCGACGGAAAACCGAACCGATCTAATAAATTAAAC
This sequence comes from Triticum urartu, assembly GCF_003073215.2. Lineage (NCBI taxonomy): Eukaryota > Viridiplantae > Streptophyta > Magnoliopsida > Poales > Poaceae > Triticum > Triticum urartu. The sequence goes on along the minus strand of NC_053028.1, from coordinate 509,456,176 downwards.
CGGAAACTAAAAGAAAACCGTGGTTAACCGTGGAAAACCGACCGGTTAACGGCGGGGTCAACGGCGAGATCCGACGTGGCGGGGGGGGGGGGGGGCTGGGGTTCGGGGGGGGCGCGCGGGCGGGCTCAGGCGGCGGGGTGGGCTGCAGGGCGGCTTATAAGAGGGAGCTGGCCTGGGGAGTCTTGGCCGGTTACGGCCCGAAGTCGGTTTGACTTTTTTTTAAAATATTCCGACGCGCAGAAAAAGAAAGAAAAGAATACTAAACGGTCTCCAAAAATCCCGAAATAAATTTTCCGCGTCCTCTAAAAATAAGCCGGACAGGGTGAACATTTATTTGGGCCTATAATGCAATTTTTGAAAAACGTATATTTTCCCAATTCCAATAAAATTGCAATAAAATCCAAATAAAATTTGCAAATTGATTTTAATATTTTTTCTTTCAATATTTCATTTATTTCAGAGAAGTCATATTATCTCCCCTCATATATTTTGATATGAAATATTTTCGGAGAGAAAATTTATTAAAACCAAAGTGATCCTTGTTTCCATATTTGATAAAATTCAAATATGCAAAATGGTGAAATCCCCAACTCTCTCCGTGGGTCCTTGAGTTGCTTAGAATTTCCAGGATCGCGGAGAACGAAATGCACAAAATATGATATGCATGAATGACCTATGTATAACATTCCAAATTGAAAATTTGGGATGTTACATCCATGCACACCCAATAGGGACGCCACACGCACTACACTACGCCGAGGACTACACTGCCACAGCGGTGTAGCCTCCCAGCTGGAGCTGTCCTCTGATGACGGCGGAGTGGCTGAGTGACGACGACAAACCGGCGCCATTGGCGATTGTGGGAGAAGCACATGAGATAATCTACAGGGAGGGAGGGGAAAATGCAACGTAGGACTCGCCAGCCGTGAGGGTTTTTATAGCAGGCCGGTAAGCATTGGGATTTTGGGGGATTTCACTGAGTTGGGCGAGAAGCTTGCGCGGGAACCTGCGAGGTTGCGCGGGAAAGGGCTCATCGATGATTCAGTGGCGCCGCCGTTTGGCCAAAAGAACGCCCCCGCACGCTGCGCAAGCTTGTGTTCTAAGTCGTCTGTGGCAGGGGGGTGACAAGACGTGCGAGAGGAGGACGAAAGGACACGTACACATACGGTTAATACAAAAAAAACGTTTGCGATTTAATTACCTACTATACCCCCGTCCTGGTTTATAAGTAGGATTTAACTAGTAAAATATGAATGCATGTTGCCAAAGATTATATCGTTGGAGTCGTATTTGAACATAGTTTCCAGCTATATAATTTTTGTAACATGCATTAACACTTTTTTGGTTAAATTTAAGGTTATATACAAGCAAGCGTTTTCCCGCAACACACATGGCTTATTCCATCACAAACAAGTCGGATGGATCAACTGTATGCCACGTATCGCACACGCAACTCTAATCTGATTCGTGCTTGATGTCTCCGACATCGCTCGCACAGTTCGTCTTATTTGCCACGTATCACTGTGCCGGCCTCTACTCAAGTCCCTCGGCAAGCTCTGCTCGTCGTTAGGCACCGCGGCGCACTCGGCTTGTGGACAGCTTTTCCTTGCGCATTCAACTGATGTATGCATACATATGTATGGATGTATATATATAGGACAGGGCTATTCTGTTACTAGTAACAGAATATTATTCTGTTACCCCTCGGCCCTATAAGGAGTAGCTCAGTAGAAACGTACATATATATCAGTACGACTACTCTGTTTTTCACATGAGAAAGCAGCAGGATCCGTCATGCCGTATTCAAAATTACTCTTAAACGGTTGCGAAGTAGAGAAAATGTTCAACATGACAAAGTTTCGCATTTTCGATAGCTATCCAACGGTATATTATTTGCCATATTTCGACAAACTTTTTAAAAAATCGCGTTCAAAATCAAATTTTACCGTATTCGAATTCCTTTTTAAACCGTAAGGAATTAGAAAAAAAAATTTATACGAAAAAGTTGCATATTTTACATAGATTTCCAACGCCGTATCATTTGCGTCAATCTGACAAACCGTTTGCAAAAAATCACAAAAATACGTTTTGCCCAGAATTTCACTGTTTTTCAAATTACTTTTAAATTATATAGAATTAGAAAAAACAATACATATATGGAAGATGCGGATTTTCACCAGCTTTCCAACGCCATCTTATTTTCTCAATTCCGAAAAACCGTTTGAAAATTGAGACCAAAATACGATTCACGTTTTCGGTTTTGAAAAAAAATGGGTTTTTCAAAACTGCTCTTAAACCATAATGGTTTTGTAAAAACGTTCAATATACTTGAAATATGGTTGTCAAGAGCTTTCCAACGATATATTACACGCCACGTTTCGACAAAAAAATTACAAAAAGTTTTTGAACTAAAGAAGACGATCTGTTAAACACAACTGAAAGCATCAGTTCAACCGCTTCGAAAACATAAGTACAACCACCTGAAACCGTCAGTTCAAAAAGGGTAACAGAATAATATTCTGTTACGCGTAACAGAATAATATTCTGTTACGCGTAACAGAATAATATTCTGTTACGCGTAACAGAATAGTCCAGATGTATATATATATACATACATACATACATATATATGTGTATGGTTGCTCGTTGTTGAGGCGACCGCGGAGCGCTCTACTCGCGTCCCGCCACGCGCGCTCTGCCAGCGGTTGGGCATGCGCACGATCACGTCGGGGCCCCCATATGCATGTGGTTGCGCCACGCGCGTTGCCACGCGATATAGTTACGTGCAGCACGATGGAGTTACGCGCTGCAAATTAGAACTGCCATCATGGCCTGCCGATATTCCTGTCCGTCTGGCTTCCCCTTTAATTCCCGCGACCATTATAACCTTAGTCTCTTCAACCTTTCGATCGTGACCCACAATAGTACGAGCACACCCACGACGATACATAGAGAGGGGATGTCCAGCGACGCTCCAATGGAGTTCGGCGAGCATAGAGTGGAGATCCACACGAGGGAGATGGATCTCTCGGTGGTGTAAACCATCGACCCGGCCATGGTGGACGACTACATCAACAGCGTTGAGCAGATGCTTGCTCGAGACAAGTACAAGGTGGTCGGCATCGACCTCCAGTACACCACCGGTCGTCTCGGCATAGATCAGAAGGTTGCCGTCGCCCAGTTGTCTGTGGGCCATCATGTCCTCATCTACCACTACTGCATGGCCACAGGTTTGTGAATAGAAGCGACTACAAGTTCACCACGGTGGAAACCACCGATGATGTAAACGCGCTCCGTGTTACGGGCTTGGCTTGTAAGAACCTTGTCGAAATCCGTGACCACTATAGATTCTGGGGCAGCACTAAGGACTCCCTAGTCGAACTCGCCTCGGCCATCATCGACCCCTACTACAAAAAGATGAAGCAGGATGCCCAGAGAACAAGTCCCCTATCCTGGCACAGGGCCTGGATGCGATAACTGGATGAACCTCACCTCAGGTTCGCGGCCATTTGCGTGTACACATGCTACGAGATGCACAGGCGGTTCATTGACATGAGGAAGTGCCTCGTTACCAAAATCGATGAGCCCGGATCGAGCCACAAGCAGAGCAAGCATCACAAGAAGTAGATGATGATCAGATGATTGTTTATGCTAGTTAATCATGCATGTAATATATAGTTTACTTTATTGGTGTGTGAAAATGTCATGTGTGTAGTAGCCACCTATGTAATTATGCATTTAATAGTTTACTTTGGTGTGTGCAAATGCCATGGTTGTAGTAGCCACCTATGCTAGTTAATCATGCATGTAATATACGAGATGCACAGTGTGTGCAAATCTGAATCGTGTATGATGGCTCCGCCATCGCAAATGTTTTGCACCTTTTTGACGGGTTTTTTACACCACCGTTTGTGATTATGGCATCGCACATAGTTTCATCGAAGGGTCTCTGATCGTAGTGTCGCGTTAGCAGCATCCTGTAGTAGTGTACTATTGGGCAATTGAGAGAAGAGCAAATAATTATCATGATATCCAAGGCAATTACCATGTATATAGGCATCACGTCCAAGATTAGTAGACCAACTCCTGCCTGCATCTACTACTATTACTCCACACATCGACCGCTATCCAGCATGCATCTAGTGTATTAAGTTGATGGAAAAACAAAGTAATGCAATAAGAACGATGACATGTGGTAGACAAGATCTATTCTTGTAGGAATAGACCCCATCTTTTTATCCTTAATGGCAATGTTACATGTGTGTCATGTCTCCTTCTGTCACTCAGATTGAGCACTGCAAGATCGAACCCATCACAAAGCACCTCTTCCCATGGCAGGAAAAATAAATCTAGTTGGCTAAACCAAACCAATGTTTCGGAGAAGAAACACAAGGTTATAACAATCATGCATAATAGAGTTCAACAAAGACTCAAATAATATTCATGGATAGATCTGATCATAAACTCACAATTCATCGGATCCCAACAAACACACCACAAAAAAGTCACATCAAATAGGTCTCCAAAAACATTGAGGAGACCATTGTATTGATGATCAAAAAGAGACAAGAAGCCATCTAGCTACTTCCTACGGACCTGTAGGTCTGTGGTAAACTACTCATGCATCATCGGAGGGGCAAGGGTGATGATGAAGAACCCCTCCGTGAACGTTCACCCCTCCGGCAGAGTGCCAGAAAAGGCCTCTAGATTGGATCTCGTGGTTCTGGAACTTGGTGCGGCTGGAATTGTGTTTCGTCGACTCTGATATGTCTCCAACGTATCTATAATTTTTTATTGTTCAATCTCATTATATTATCTGTTTTGGATGTTTTATATGCATTATTATGCTATTTTATATTATTTTTGGGACTAACCTATTAACCTAGAGCCCAGTGCAAGTTTGTGTTTTTTCCTTGTTTTTGAGTTTTACAAAAAAAGGAATAAGACTTTACGATGATTTTTCTTGGACCAGAAGACATCCACGAAACTTGGAGATGAAGTCAGAAGAGTCCCGAGGGCTCCACAAGCCCTCAGGGCGCACCCAAGGGGGGCGCCCCTGCCTTGTGGGGCCCCCTGGGAGTCCACCGACCTCACTCTCGGCTCTATAAATTCACAAATATTCCCCCAACATCAAAAGCATTCACAAAAATACTTTTCCGCTGCCACAACCTTCTGTTCCCGTGAGATCCCATCTTGGGGCCTTTTCTGGCACCCTGTCGGAGGAGGATTCGATGACGGAGGGCTTCTAAATCAACTCTATTGCCCTTCCGATGAAGCGTGAGTAGTTTACCTCAGACCTAAGGGTCCATAGCTAGTAGCTAGATGGCTTCTTCTCTCTCTCTCTATGATTCTCAATATCATGTACTCCTCGAAGTTCTTGGAGATCTATCCGATGTAATATTCTTTTGCGGTGTGTTTGTCGATATTCGATGAATTGTGGATTTATGATTAGTTTATCTATGAATATTATTTGAATCTTCTCTGAATTCCTATATGCATGATCTGATATCTTTGTATTTCTCTTCGAATTATCAGTTTGGTTTGACCAACTAGATTGGTCCTTATTGCAATGGGAGAGGTGCTTAGTTTTCAGTTCAATCTTGCGGTGTCCTCACCTAGTGACAAAGTAGGGGTAGTGTCGGTGTCAAAACCGGCGGATCCCGGGTAGGGGGTCCCAAACTGTGCGTCTAGGCCGGATGGTAACATGAGGAAGGGGACACGATGTTTTACCCAGGTTCGGGCCCTCTTGATGGAGGTACAACCCTACGTCCTGCTTGATTGATATTGATGATATGGGTAGTACAAGAGTAGATCTACCACAAGATCAGAGAGGCTAAACCCTAGAAGCTAGCCTATGGTATGATTGTATGTTGTGATTGTTGTCCTACGGACTAAAACCCTTCGGTTTATATAGACACCGGAGAGGGTTAGGGTTACACAAGGTCGGTTACAAAGGAGGAGATATCCATATCCGTACTGCCTAGCTTGCCTTCCACGCCAAGTAGAGTCCCATCCGGACATGAGACGAAGTCTTCAATCTTGTATCTTCATAGTCTAACAGTCCGACCAATGGAGATAGTCCTGCTGTCCGGAGACCCCCTAATCCAGGACTCCCTCAGTAGCCCCTGAACCAGGCTTCAATGACGATGAGTCCGGCGCGCAGTATTGTCTTCGGCATTGCAAGGCGGGTTCCTTCTCCGAATACGTCACAGAAGAATTTGAATATGAGGATAGTGTCCGACCCTGCAAAATAAGTTCCACATACCGCTGTAGAGAGAAAAATATTTTCGCAAATCCAATTTGCTGACTCGTTTTGGCAGCATGACATTGTGTGATGGCCCGGTGATTATGTGAACCATTTTTCTTCAACCAGCTCCACACATAACGCGAGGCAGTTTCTTGACACGTCTTGTCGAAGTGGAGATCGTGTTCCTCCAATCACAGGATTCTCATTAATGCGGTCGTGGGTAACCCAACAGTGTCTAGGACTCCTAGATTATAGGCAAGTCCTAAACGGCTACGGAGAGGACGCTTGATATTCACCCTCTTTATAAAGGGACAAGGTTTTCACTTTTTCCTTCTCATGCTCAATCGAACCCTTACCCCGCCTCGAGTTCTAACACCCAAAGCCCAGGTTAGGTGCTCTGGATCTTCAATCATGCCCGGATCCAGCCTTCAAGGCTAATGGATGCCCTCCTCCGTTACGGAAGAGGACATTAAGAAGTTGAGGGAGGCCAGATACCTGACCGCCGAGGTTTCGCATCGGCTGCCCGCTCGAGGGCAGATCGTCCCTACTCCTGAACCCAACGAGAACGTCGTGTTCGTCTCCCACTTCCTCCGAGGTCTAGGCCTCACTCTGGATCCCTTTGTCAGGGGTTTGATGTTCTATTACGGGCTAGATTTCCATGATCTAGCTCCGGACTCCTTTCTCCACATCTCGACATTTATTGTCGTGTGTGAGGCCTTCCTCCGCGTTACCCCTCACTTCGGCCTGTGGCTCAAGACCTTTGAAGTAAAGCCGAAGATGATCGAGGGGCAACATGCAGCGTGCGGAGGTGCGTCAATAGGCAAGATGGCAGGAGCCCCATGGCCGAAAGGTTCCTTTCCAGAGGTGTCCAAATTGTGGCAACGGGAGTCGTTTTATGTCACGGCTCCCAGAAGTGCCAAGTGGGCGGTTGCCCCCACTTTCCGCTCGGGCCCCCCACAACAACTGATGTCATGGATTAGCAGAGGTCTAAGCTGGGGTCCAGCCAAGGACGTGCCTATACTGCAAAGCCGCATCCGAGATCTCTTCGAGGGAGATTTTAATTTGGTTGTGGTAATACAAGTTATGCTGGTTCGTCTAGTCCAGCCTTGCAAACGCCGGCCCCTTCGCTTGTGGGAGTTCAACCCAGAGGGACCGCGTGTCATTCAAAGTTTCCTCGGCCTGACGCACGAGGAGATGTACAAGTCATTCTTCGGACCTCAAGTGGAGTGTCCGGATATTACCGAGGACGTGGGCCTGAGCAGTAACTGCGCCACCGAACAAGTAAGAAATCCTCTGGCCGAACACACTGTCTTTTATTCGTCATGAAGTTATTTCTGAGAGTTTGCTTTTTGACCATGACTGGCTAACAAATGCGAAGATGATTCGGTGTTTGGCCTCCCTCCCTGAGGGTTTGGAAAATCCGGTATTGGAAAAGATGCTCGAGGTTGCACCTTGCCCGGAGCCCTCGAAGGAAGATACGGGGGGATAATACAGGCGGACGTGGGCCCCCGTCGCTGCCAGTTCCAACCAAGGGAATGAGCGTCTCCATGAAGGAGGATAACCGGGGGAGGAAAAGGACTGCTTCCGAGGATCCGGAAGCTGAAGCCTCCAAAAGGGAGAAGAAGTCTCCCACAGAGGGTCCTGCCTCGGGGGGTGCTTCTGCCGCCCAAAGTCTGCGAAGGAATCAGCCCTCCAACGAGTCGTAAGTGATCCAAAATACTGTAATAGTAGAGGTATGCTATCTTTCTTCTGAGAATATAACCACCGCATATATCTTGCAGTTCGGTCCTTAGCCCCTCTCAGCTGAGCTCGTCTTCGGGGGATCTTCTTCCAGATATGATGGAGAGCAAAACGCCTCCCCCGGACTCCTCCACTCAAGAAGCGGGCGACCCCGACGTGTCGTCACAGAGGGCCTCTCCGGATCCGGTGAGGCCAGAAGATAATCCCATAGACCCTCGAAGTCCCAAGCGTCCGGCTCCCGAAGAGGGCAGACAAAAGAGTCCGACACCGTCTGGTATGCGGTCAGACGTTCTAAGGGAGCTGGTGGGGCGAGCGGACATCTCAGAAGAACATCGTACGCTGATGGGTACGGTGATGGGGAGAATTTCGTCTGCCAAAAGAGGATTACATGAAGCCTTTATGAGTCTACTAACAGGCTTTGAGGTACGTGAGATAATATGTGATAGTACTGCACATGTTAGGTGTGCCCTGTGTAGATAGTAGCCCCTGAGACTCTGGTGGTCGTCGAGAACGGCGGCGAATAGAGGATCATATTCCCAGGCAATAACCAGACTGCCCCTATGTGCAGGTGGTGGAAGCTCCGGTGGCTAGCCGGACTAGTGAGTTTGCCAAATTCAAACGGCAACTGGATGCGGCAGAAGCCGACATCAGGGTAAGTGTTATTATCTGGCGAACGCCACATAGTAAGAGCAGCATGATGCTAGTATCTTTAATATGTTGTGACTGCAGATGGAGCTGCCACCGTGGAAACCTTGCGGGCAGAACTTGCCCGAGCCAAGGAACACGCGAGGATTAGTAATGCGGCTGCTTTGAAGGCGGCCGCACATTGCGAAAGCCAAGAGAAGATGGCCAAGAAGGCCGTAGAATTAAAAGACACGGCCGACCGTTGCCGGGTCCTTGAAAAAGAAAACCGAGCGAAGGCAACGGACCTTGAAAAGGCCACGATGGCGGACAAAGACACCCGCTCTGCTATGAGAGCGAAGAAGGAGGAGCTGCGGGAAGCCGGGGATATTGCAGCTGGAAAGCCCTTCATGTTACGGAGGAAGTTCGGAGATCCACGGTATGCCCCTCTGGATCGGCTGTGGAGTTCGGCAGATGCGTATATGGATTTGGCGGCGAGCGCTGCCGATGCGGCCAAGTACTTCCAAGGTCAGACAGATCGTGAAGTGGACAAGCTGTTCTGGTCGCAATTCAACGTTCCAGAGCGTCCGCTTTCATTGACTAACCAGCTAGCCGAATGGGCCGAACTGAATAGGTTGTCCGGACTCGCCATGAGGTCTGTTGTGGATCAGCTATGGCGGAAAAGCCAAAGCCGAACAGCTATTTCAGCTTAGTGCAGCAGTTCCTTGGTGCGGTGCCGCGCATTAATGCGATGAAGAGGTCGGCGTGCATAGAAGGCTCGCGGATGGCCCTTGCCCGTGTTAAAGCATACTGGGCGGAGATGGACGCTACCACTGTTGCGGCGCAGGGTTCGGCCATAGGCCGAGTGGCTGCCGAGCACTATTTCGAGGAGGTTCTCGAGGGTGCTCATTTGATAGAGGCCCGGTGCTCGAAGAATATTATGTTTGAGTGATATGTATTCTCATTGTAAACACAATGCTTTTATGAAATTTAATAAGGCCATGTTTATACTTTTGCCTGAAAGTAGTACGATGCCTCCTGTGCGGCCGTTTATGTATATGTGTGTATAACCTGAAAGATTGCAGTCGTCGGCTTCAACCCCCACGCATATAATGCGGAGGTGCTCGCGAAAAACACGTGTTCACACTTAACCCAACGTCTTGGTCCTATTAAGGAGGTGATAGCGTAGCGAATGAGGCAACCGAACTATAATGCTTTAACACTTTCACTTAGCCATATGAGTTTGACAGTGGGGCTACTAGATAGCCCTGGTGGCTCCACACTCTCCCGATCGCGGGGTGCGTACATGCCTGGCCAGAAAACGGCCCTTCGTTAAGGTGGAGGAATTCTAACATTCCGATAGGTCATCGAGTGGTTGACCAGTCTCACGCTATATCATGTCAGTCAGTTTTCGGCTTTATCTACTGAGGTGCTCGTCCGGATGAACCAAGGCACAATCGCAGTAGTTCTCCTGGTGCTACCTTAGCCGATAAAGCGGAACGTAAGGCACCAAAACACAGGAGCCGGGCAAACCCAACATTTGACCAAGGACAATGATTCGGAGCTGATGCATATAAGGCCAAACTCGCGACGCCGAACACTCCCTAAGGTATTTGGTCTTTATGGTATAAACCGGGCCTAAATAGTGCCCTTTGTAAGAAGCCCCTTGTGTCCAGGTACGTGCATTATTCTGACGTGGCCACATGCCAAGACGTCAGCATCCTTCTCAATTGTGCTGAGAATTCGGTGCATGTGTATCAACAAGAGACAGTAAAAAAGGTTTACACAGGGTCTTAATCTAAAAAGAATCCTTGGAGCGGGTCCCTACTGCACGTCTGCGCCTGTGTCTCTGTTGTGCCGTATCCTGGACGGGTGTAGCACGATGATCATCTGTAAAAAAGAGGAACTTAGGTGAAAAAGTTGTCGTGCAAAAGGATAGTCTTTAAAGAAACCATGTATAATTCAAGATGAGTAAAAATTGCCACTTGTCTGAGCGTGTTGAGCCCCTCGTATTTGTAATAGTGGTGTGACCATTCATCCGGTATGAATTACATATAGCTGCGCCGGACTCGTCTAACCGTGTCCGAGGTCTTGACGACCTGATAAATGCTTTAGTTGGTCAGGCCGTTTTTAGTGTGCGGTTGCCAAGGCAACCGCACTCTCTTCGGCGCGCGAAGATCGCTTAATACTTCCATTCACTGTAATGATGCCACGTGGACCGGGCATGTTGAGTGTGAGGGAAGCGTAGTGCGGTATTGCATTAAAGCGAACGAAAGCTTCGCGTCCGAGTAGTGCTTGATAGCCACTTTGGAACGGAGCGATGTGGAAGGTTAAATGTTCGCTACGGAAGTTATCGGGGAAGCCGAATATAACCTTTAGTACCAGGGAGCCCGTGCAATGAGCCCCTGGGCCTGGCGTTACTCCTTTAAAGGTAGTATTGCTTTGGCAAATTTTTGTTGGGTCTATCCCCATTTCGCGGATTGTATCCTGGTATATCAGGTTTAGACTGCTGCCACCGTCCATCAGGACTCGTGAGAAGTGGTATCCGTCAATTCTTGGGTCTAATACCAGGGCAGCCCATCCTGCATGCCGAATACTTGCTGACTAATCACGATGGTCGAAAGTGATCGGTTGAGACGACCAGTGGCAGGACTCTGCGGTGATAGGCCCTTGGGCATATTTTTCTGGCAGTGCCGTTTTGTTTCTTCCCTTGATCACATGTAACACGTTTACTGTTTTGACTTCTGGTGGAAATTTCTTTTGTTCCCCAGTGTCTTGCTTGAGAGGCTCATCCTCGTCTTCGCTTGGTGTATCCTCCCCCTTGTGTACGGCGTTGAGTTTGCCGGACTGCTTGAAGACCCAACATTCTCTGTGGGTATGATTAGCGGGTTTACCAGGGGTGCTATGGATCTGACATATTTGGTCCAGAATTTTGTTTAGGCTGGGCAGTTGGTCTCTGGCGCCTTTAGAGGGCGGCTTTTGCTGACCTGGCTGAGAGCTTTTGAATCCGGCGTTTACTGTTGTGCTCTTCGTGTTGTCTTCTTTATTCCGGCATTTGTTATTGCTATTGCGCCGTGATTTCCCGTTTCCATCTCTAACTTCAGATGTACTGGGGTCGCTGGTGCTGCATCTGGCTAGCCAGCTGTCCTCACCCGCGCAAAAGCGGGTCATGAGGCTTGTTAATGCTGCCATTGTTCTCGGCTTTTCTTGGCCGGTGTCTGGCAAGCCATTCTTCATGGATGCTATGCTTAAAAGCTGCCAAGGCTTCGGCGTCCGGACAGTCGACAATTTGGTTCTTTTTAGTAAGAAACATGTTCCAAAGTTTTCGGGCTGACTCTCCGGGCTGTTGAGTTATATGACTCAAATCGTCCGCGTCCGGAGGTCGGACATAAGTCCCTTGAAAATTTTCCTGAAAAGCGTCTTTGAGCTCTTCCCAGCTTCCAATGGAGTTTTCGGGGAGGCTTTTAAGCTAGTGACGAGCTGACCCTTTGAGCTTGAGGGGTAAGTACTTTATGGCGTGGAGATCATCTCCTCGAGCCATATGGATATGGAGGATATAGTCCTCAATCTAGACCCCAGGGTCTGTTGTTCCATCGTATGCCTCTATGTTTATGGGTTTGAATCCCTCTGGGAATTCATGGTCCAGCACCTCGTCGGTGAAACATAGTGGTTGTGCGACACCCCTGTATCTGGGTGTACCGCGTTGTTCGGATGTTTGTTGTGTTACATCGTATGCTGGGGCGCGCTTGTGTGGTCCATAGATGGATCTGGTTGCGCCGTCCTTTTGGTACGAGCCCTCGCGTGGATCACGTATTGGCTTGTGGGTGGCGTTGTTTGCCGCTCTATGTTGGCCGTGAGGTCGTCTATCCGGCCAGGTGGCCGTTTTTATTTTTGGTTGTGGGGGGTCTGAGGCCTCCTCATCGAATTCAGGTAGCAACTTCCGCTTTGGGTAGCTCTTGGTGGGGCGATTGCCGCCGCACTTCGCTGCTGTGTTGAGTACTTTGCTCCATCTGATTTGGAGTGTGTCCTGCGCAGCCTTGAGCCTTTACTTCTGCTTTTTCAGACTCCTCGCGGTGGCAACAAGCCTTTGATGGGCATTCTGCTGCTCTGGGTGCCTGTGCGGCGTTATGTCGTCCGGACTATTATCTTTGATAGAATTGGTTTGTTCGGTTTGATGCTCCGTATTGCCGTGGTTCGGTAGTGTTTCGCCCTGCTCGAACGCTGGGTCTGTATGATCGTTATTTATGCCGAGGCGGGATTTGGGGCGGCGCTTGCGCCGCCGCTTTGACTGCTTCTCGAGGGAATGAGCCTTTGGTGCGTCCTTCCGTTCCTCGTCGTCATCTTCTTTTGGTGTGTCCACCATGTATACGTCTAATGATGAGGTGGTCATCCAGCGCTCTGTGGGTGGTGGTTCCCCTTTGCCTCCCGCATCGTCGTTCATACCGTCGATGTCTTCGGAGTCGAAGTCGAGCATGTCGGTTGAGTAATCAACAGTGGCTATTAAGTGGGTGGTGGGTGGGCGTCAAATTTCTTTGTTGTCCGCATCCCGATCCTATTGACCATAATCTGGCCAGGGCTCTCCTGACAAAGAGAGAGTCCTTAGTGAATTCAGAATGTCGCCGAAGGGCGACTGCTGAAAGATATCTGCGGCGGTGAATTCCATGATCGGCACCCAATCGGATTCGATTGGCAGGGGCGCGGATGGTTCGGAGTCCGGAAAAGAGTCCGGCACCTTGGAGTCACGGGCTGCGCAGAGGGTTAGGCTGGTGTTCGGCTCGATCGCCATTGAGACTGCAGCCCCTAAGGCGGTGTCTAACCATCCGTCCTCGACTGGCACAGTTGGCTCCGCGCTAAGGGTCGGAGCTGATGCGGGCGCAGCCTCTGAGGTTCTGTTCGGCGGCAGAGCTAGGTCATACCCATTGCGACAGTGCGGCGCGCCCGGCTGTGGCTCGAATCCGTCGAAGATCAAGTCTCCGCGGATGTCAGCCATGTAGTTCAAACTTCCAAATCTGACCTGATGGCCAGGGGCATAGCTTTCAATCTGCAACAGATGGCCAAGCGAATTAGCCCGCAGTGCAAAGCCGCCGAATACAAAGATCTGTCCAGGGAGAAAACTCTCACCCTGGACCGCATCGCTATCGATGATAGTAGGAGCCATCAAGCCTAACGGCGACGACACAGAGGAACTCTCAATGAAAGCACCAATGTCGGTGTCAAAACTGGCGGATCTCGGGTAGGGGTCCCGAACTGTGCGTCTAGGCCGGATGGTAATAGGAGGCAAGGGACATGATGTTTTACCCAGGTTTGGGCCCTCTTGATGGAGGTAAAACCCTACGTCCTGCTTGATTGATATTGATGATATGGGCAGTACAAGAGTAGATCTACCACGAGATCAGAGAGGCTAAACCCTAGAAGCTAGCCTATGGTATGATTGTATGTTGTGATTGTTGTCCTACGGACTAAAACCCTTCGGTTTATATAGACACCGGAGAGGGTTAGGGTTACACAAGGTCGGTTACAAAGGAGGAGATATCCATGTCCGTACTGCCTAGCTTGCCTTCCATGCCAAGTAGAGTCCCATCCGGACACGAGACGAAGTCTTCAAGCTTGTATCTTCATAGTCTAACAGTCCGGCCAATGGAGATAGTCCGGCTGTCCGGAGACCCCCTAATCTAGGACTCCCTCAGGTAGCGAGGCACGTATTTGTATTTTTCCCATCAAGGGTAAAAAGATGGGGTTTCCGCCATATTGCTTGAGTTTATCCCTCTACATCATGTCATCTTACTTAAGGCGTTAGTCCGTTTTATGAACTTAATACTCTAGATGCATGCTGGATAGCGGTCGATGTGTGGAGTAATAGTAGTAGATGCACAATAATTTCGGTCTACTTGACACAGACGTGATGCCTATATTCATAATCATTGCCTTGGATATCGTAATAACTTTGTGCTTTTCTATCAATTGCTCGACAGTAATTTGTGCACCCACCATATTATTTTCTTTCAAGAGAGAAGCCTCTAGTGAAACCTAAGGCCCCGGGGTCTATTTTCCATCATTTATTTTCAGATCTATAAACCAAAAAACCCAAAAATACCTTGCTTCAATTTATTTGTTTTTACTTTTTTTACGTTTTAGTAATCTTTTATATATATATCTCTATCAGATCTCATCCTTGCAAGTGACTGTGAAGGGGTTGACATCCCCTTTATCACGTTGGGTGCAAGTGTTTGATTGTTTGTGCGGGTGCATATATTGGAGACTTGCTTGTACCGCCTACTGGATTGATACCTTGGTTCTCAAAACTGAGGGAAAGACTTATCTCTACTTTGTTGCATCACCCTTTCCTCTTCAAGGGAAAAACCGATGCAAGCTCAAGAAGTAGCAGGATGGCGCCGTTGCCGGGGAGGTTCTACATCAAGCCTACCAAGTACCTATCATAATCTATCATCTCTTGCATTACATTGTTTGCCATTTGCCTCTCGTTTTCCTCTCCCCCACTTCTAAAATGATTTCAGAAAAATACAAAAAGATTTACCTTTTTATTCGCCCTTCTTCCGTTTGTCTTTCTGTTTGCTTTTTGGTTGTTCGTGTGCTAGATTGCTTGCTTTGTCACGATGTCTCAAGAAAATACCAATTTGTGTGAATTTTCCAATACTAATAATAATGATTTTATTAGTAATCTGATTGCTCCCACCACTAGTGCAGAATCTTATGAAAT
Source organism: Triticum urartu (assembly GCF_003073215.2). Classification (NCBI taxonomy): domain Eukaryota; kingdom Viridiplantae; phylum Streptophyta; class Magnoliopsida; order Poales; family Poaceae; genus Triticum; species Triticum urartu. Next base: position 509,440,850 of record NC_053028.1, on the reverse strand, counting down.
TAATGCCGCTTTGCTGAATCTCGTTATGAAAGATCAATTTTCTGGCCTTGCTAGTGAAGGTGTCGCATCCCATCTAAATACTTTCATTGAGTTGTGTGATATGCAAAAGAAAAAAAAGATGTGGATAATGATATTGTTAAATTGAAGCTATTTCCGTTCGCACTACGAGATCGTGCTGAAACTTGGTTTTCATCTTTGCCTAAAAATAGTATTGATTCATGGAATAAGTGTAAAGATGCTTTTATTTCCAAGTGTTTTCCTCCCGCTAAGATCATCTCCCTTAGGAACGATATAATGAATTTTAAGAAACTTGATCATGAACATGTTGCACAATCTTGGGAGAGGATGAAATTGATGATAAGAAATTGCCCTACTCATGGTTAAATTTATGGATGATCATACAAAAATTTTATGCCAGATTGAATTTTGCATCTAGAAATCTTCTAGATTCCGCCATGGGAGATACTTTTATGGAAATTACATTAGGAGAAGCTACTAAACTCCCAGATAATATTATGGCTAATTACTCTCAATGGCATACCGAAAGATACTCCACTAGTAAAAAAAAGTGCATGCGATTGAAAAAATTAATATTTTTAGTGGAAAGATGGATGAACTTATGAAATTATTTTCTAGAAAGAGTGCTCCTATTGATCCTAATGATATGCCTTTGTATACTTTGATTGAGAGCAATAATGAATCCATGGATGTGAATTTTGTTGGTAGGAACAATTTTGGTAATAACGCTTATAGAGGTAATTTCAACCCTAGGCCTTTTCCTAGTAATTCCTCTAATAATTATGGTAATTCCTATAAAAATTCTTATGGAAATTATAATAAAATTCCCTCTGATCTTGAGAAAAATATTAAATATTTCATTTGTTCTCAAAACAATTTCAATTCTATGGTTGAAAAAATTTGCTTAAGATTGATGATTTGGCTAGGAACGTGGATAAAATTTCTCTTGAGATTGATTCTTTGAAAATTAGATCTGTTCCACAAAAGCATGATATTAATGAGTCTCTAAAATATATTAGAATTTCTATTCAAGAATGTAAAGAAAGAACCGTAGGATGTGTGCTAAGCGAGATTGGTTTGTAAAAGCGTGTTCTTTAATTTCTTGTGATAATAATGATGAAGATATTAAAGTTCTTGTTGTAACTCCTATTAAATCTTTGTTTTATAATATAAATCTTGATAAATATGAGACTGGAGATGAGTCAACTTTAGCTAGAAGGAGTCCCAATGATTCGGAGTTTATAGATCTTAATGCAAAAATTGATAAAAGTGGGATTGGAGAGGTCAAAACTTTAAGTAGCACTGAACCCACTATTTTGGATTTCAAGGACTTTAATTATGATAATTGATATCTAATAGATTGTATTTCCTTGTTGCAATCCATGTTGAGTTCTCCCCGTGCTTATAATCAAAATAAAACTTTTACTAAACATATCGTTGTTGCTATGATGAAATCTTTTGAAGAAAAACTTGAGTGGGAAGTTTCTATCCCTAGAAAGCTTTATGATCAGTGGGAACCTACTATTAAGATTATAATTAAAGATTGCGCTATGCTTTGTCTGATTGGGGTTCTAGTGTTTCCATGATTCCAAATATTTTATGTGATGTGCTAGGTTTCCGTGAATTTGATGATTGTTCTTTAAATTTGCATCTTGCGGATTACACTATTAAGAAACCTATGGGAAGGATTAATGATGTTCTTATTGTTGAAAATAGGAATTATGTGCTCGTAGATTTCATTGTGCTTGATATAGATTGCAATCCTACATGTCCTATTATTCTTGGTAGACCTTTCCTTAAAACGATTGGTGCAATTATTGAAATCAAAGAAGGAAACATTAGATTTCAATTTCTGTTAAGGAAGGGCATGGAACACTTTCCAAGAAAGAAAATTAAGTTTCCATATGAATCTATTATCAGGGCTACTTATGGATTTAATACCAAAGGTGACAATACCTAGATCTATGTTTTATGCCTAGCTAGGGGCGATTAACAATAGGCTTGTTGGGAGGCAACCCAATTTATTTTTGTATTTTTTGTTTTTGCTACTGTTGTTGAATAAAAACATATTATTACCTCTATAGTAATTATTTTTTGTTGCTTTTAATTAGTTTTTGAGCCAAGTAAAGCCTTTAGGATACTTTGGTGTATCATTGATTTGATCTTGCTGAAAAACAGAAACTTTTGCGCTCATTGCCAGAATTCTTAAAAATCATAGAAGCATGATAAAATCCTAATTTTTTTACACAAGATTTATATTCAAATTTTCTCTGTTTCCTAATGTTTCAAAAAAATTTGAGTTATAGAAGTATATGAAGTTTACATATTGCTACAGACTATTCTGTTTTTGACAGATTCTGTTTTCTATGTGTTGCTTGCTTATTTTGATGAATCTATGGGTAGAATCAGGGGGTATGAACCATGGAGAAGTTGGAATACATTATATATTACACCAATATAAATAAATAATGCGTTCAAAACAGTACCAAAAAGTGGTGATTTATTTTATTATACTAACGGATCTCATGAGTTTTCTGTTGAGTTTTGTGTTGTGAAGTTTTCAAGTTTTGTGTAAAGATTTGGTGGACTATGGAATAAGGACTGGCAAGAGCCTAAGATTGGGGATGACCAAGGCACCCCAAGGTAATATTAAAGGACAGCTAAGCATCTAAGCTTGGGGATGGCCTGGATGGCATCCCCTCTTTCGTCTTCATCTACGGTAAGTTTACTTGAGGCTATATTTCTATTCACCACATGATATGTGTTTTGCTTGGAGCGTCTTGTATGATATGAGTCTTTGCTTTTTAGTTTGCCACAATCATCCTTACTGTACACACCTTTTGAGAGGGACACACATGAGTCATGATTTATTAGAATACTCTATGTGCTTCACTTATATCTTTTGAGCTAGGCAATCTTCCTCTAATGCTTCAGTTATATCTTTTTAGAGCGCGGCGGTGGCTTTATTTTATAAAAATTGTTGAACTCTCATGCTTCACTTATATTCTTTAGAGAGTCTCTAAACATCATGGTAATTTGTTTAGGTTATGAATTTAGTCCTAATATGACGGGCATCCAAGAGGGATATAATAAAAACTTTCATATAAAGAGCATTGAATACTATGAGAAGTTTGATTCTTTATGATTGTTTTGAGATATAAAGATGGTGATATTAAAGTCATGCTAGTGAGTAATTGTGTATTGGTATAAATACTTGAGTTAAAGTTTGTGATTCCCATTGTCAGGACCCCGATTCCAAGTCACATCGATCTAGCCGGTAACACCTCATATCACATTGGGGCCTCACGCACGGTATTCCACGGGTGTTGCCTTACCATGGCCCGGGACCGTTTGCGCCTTTTGGCTCACGTATATGATAGTGTCGCTAGCATCCATATGACAGAGAACCCGGGCCAACATGGCTAGTCGTGAACCCAAAGCAACACAGACCTATGGAGACAGACATACATGAATCACATCGAGCATGTCGGTCATCAGCGAGTGAATCCGGGCTGTAGCACTGGGCTAACATTACCGACATAATCATTTCACTCTAGCCCATCACCCAGATGAACTAGACCTGGCACAACTCTAAGCATAGCAGGCATAGCAAGGTAGGAAACACATACATGGCTCAATCAACTCCTACACATGCTAGTGGGTTTCATCTAGTTACTGTCGCAATGACAGGTCATGCAGAGGATAAGGGTTCAACTACCGTAGCACACAGCAGTTTGAAACGTTGTTGTCTTAATGCAGTAAATGAGAGCAGAGGCGAGAACATGGGATTGTATCGATATGATCAATGGGGCTGCTTGCCTGATGGAGTGGTAGTAGGGTACTGCCCTTCAGTTGGATACTCGGAGATATCCTCGGAGGCAGAACCTACCACAAAGGACACACAAAACATAATCTACACATGACAATATGCAACAATATGATGCATGCTATGACATGTCAAAATGATGTCTCCTGCCTAATGCAATGTGAAACAAGTTGAAATGGGTCCATTTGAATCAAAGATTCAAATGAAAGTTAAAGTTCTTATGCATAATAAGTGTGTTAGCTTGTTTCACCTAAACAGCAAGGTTAAAGTGGTTTTTCATGCATGAAACCATTACAGAAGGATAGATTGAATTTTTATGATCATTTTTCATATATAATTTGTTTGATTTGGAGCTATGGTTGATTTTCTATGATTTTTAGAAGTTTTGGCTATTTTCTGGAATTTCCTATATAAGATTAAATCCAGAAAATGAATAATTGCGTCAGCACTGCGTCACTGTGACGTCAGCAAGTCAAAGGCGCCAGCCCAGGTCAAACCTGACTGGTGGGCCCCATCTGTCAGTGTCTCAGCTAACTAACAGAATTAAGTTAGTACTAATTAACTATCAGTGGGGCCTGGGCCCGCATGTTAGTGACTTAAAGTAACTAAATTTAGTTAGCACTAATCCTAACCTAATTAACAGGCCGGCCCCACCTGTCATAGGCTCAGGGGAGAAGTCAACCTGGGCCCACACGGGTCAAACATGGTTAACTCGCCGGCGGCTTGACGCCGGCGACGACAGACGCGGCGGAGGGGCTCGGGTTTTGCCCACAGTCGACCAAATTGACTGCGGTTTGGTCCTACGCGTAGCTAGGAGCAAGCCGCAGCGTTTGGTGGTGGAAGTGGAGCTCGGGGAGGCCGAGAACGACGCCGGCGACGACCTTGGAGGTCGCCGGAGCTCGGCTGAAGATTGATTCGAGGCTACAGGGCACGGCGAGGCACGTGGAGTGGTGCGTTAGGCTCCTGGGGAGGTGGTGAGTGTGGTGACGCACTCGGATTCGAGCTTACGCGCATGTGGCCACAGTGGCGACATGGCCGGCGGAGCCGAGCTCTCGGCTGTGATGGCCAACGGGGTTAGAGGGCAAATCGAGCGACATGGCTAGGGGGAGAAGAGAGAGGATCTCACGGCGAGTGCAGCGGGCGTTGAAGCGGGCTCGGGGAAGCTTGGGAGGCGGCGAATCGTCGGCGATGATCTCCGGTGGCCGACGAGGGGAACGACAGCGGTGGCGGCGTTGCAGCGCGTCCGAGGCCTCGTGGCTTGTCGAGGAGGTCGAGTGAGATGTTGCGGAGCTCATGGGCACGGTGGGGTGACACAGGGACGACGGTGGCTACGGCTACGGCGGCAAGACGGCGGCGGCTGCGTCGGCCATGGCTTCGGGGGAGCGAGGGAGAGAGTAGGGGGAGGAATGAGATGTCCACGGGGTCGGGGCGGTGACGTGGAGCTCGCCCAGGTGTCCTGGCCTCGCGGACGGCAAGCAGCTGATGCTGTGGCGAGCTCGTGCTCGCCGGCGTCACCTGTGTGCCTGCCTAGCGAGGGAGAAGCAACTGGCTGGCACGGGCCAGGACAGTGCTGGGCCGGCCAGGTGGGCTGCGGCCAGGTAAGTTTCCTCCTCCTGTTTTATTTCTGTTTTTCTATTTTTCTGTAAGTTTGTGGCTTTATTAAAAATACTTAGGCACTTACAAAAATCCTGAAAATAATCATAGGCTATGTTTGGATTATTTCCAATAGCCCACACTTATTTCTAGAATTATTTGAGCATTTAAAATATTTTATAGCATTTAAATGCCCAAATTCAAATACTTATGATTTAATTCAAAGAATCCAGAATGTCCTAGAAAAGAGTGCACCATTTTTGCTAGGGGTTTTAGCCCAATCCAGAAATGATGAACATTTTATGAAGTACATTTTGGGTTCATTTACAATAAATTTAGTAAACCCTAGTTGTTTCCAGGGGGGTGTTGGGGGTTCTGTCATCCCCATTTCAAGTTTCTGTAAAAGTAGACATGATGCAACACTCTAATGCATGAACTAGCTAGGGTGTGACACCCATAGCATGCACATATGGTGAACCGTTATGTGATGAAGTCGGAGCATGACTTATTTATTTATTGTCTTCCTTTTGAGTGGAGGTCGGGGACGAGCGATGGTCTTTTTCTGCCATTCTATCCCCCTAGGAGCATGCGTGTAGTACTTTGTTTCACTGACTAATAGACTTTTCCAATAAGTATGTGAGTTCTTTATGACTAATGTTGAGTCCATGGATTATAGGCACTCTCAACCTTCCACCATTGCTAGCCTCTCTAGTACCGCGCAACTTTCGCCGGTGCATTACACCCATCATATACTTTCCTCAAAATAGCCACCATACCTACCTATTATGGCATTTCCATAGCCATTCTGAGATATATTGCCATGCAACTTCTACCGTTCCGTCTATTATGACACGCACCATCATTTTCAAATTGCTTTGCATGATCATCTAGTTGATATAGTATTTGTGTTTTTATACATGTCATTCTTGATCATTGCACATCCCAGTACACCGCCAGAGGCATTCATATAGTCATATTTTGTTCTAGAATCGAGTTATAATTCTTGAGATGTAAGTAAATAAAAGTTTGATGATCATCATTATTAGAGCATTGTCCCATGTCAGGAAAGGATGATGGAAGCTATGATTCCCTCACAAGTTGGGATGAGTCTCTGGACTTTATGAAAAATAAAAGATGCCAAAGAAGCCCAAATAAAAAAAGAGGCCAAAGAAGCCCACCAAAAAAGAGAAAAAATGGGAGAAAAGAGAGCAGGGACAATGTTAGTATCCTTTTTCCACACTTGTGCTTCAAGGTAGCACCATGATCTTCATTATAGAGAGTCTCTTATGTTGTCACTTCCATATACTAGTGGGAATTTTTCATTATAGAAATTGTCTTGTATATTCCAATGATGGGCCTCTTCAAAGTGCCCTAGGTCTTCCCGAGCAAGCAAGTTGGATGCACACCCACATAGTTTCTTTTTGAGCTTTCGTAAACTTATAGCTCTCGTGCATCCGTTGCATGGCAATCCCTACTCACTCACATTGATATGTATTAATGGTCATCTCCAAAGCCCATTAATATGCCTAGTTGATGTGAGAATATGTCCTTCTTTTTGTCTTCTCCACAACCACCATATTCTATTCCACCTATAGTGCTATATCCATGGCTCACACTCATGTATTGTGTGAAAGTTGAAAAAGTTTGAGAACGTCAAAAGTATGAAACAATTGCTTGGCTTGTCATCGATGTTGTGCATGATTTAATACTTTGTGTGACGAAGATGGACCATAGCCAGACTATATGATTTTGTAGGGATAACTTTCTTTTGCCATGTTATTTTGAGAAGACATGATTGCTTTATTAGTATGATTGAAGATTTTCATTTTTATGTCAATATTAAACTTTTGTTTTGAACCTTATGGATCTGAATATTCATGCCAAAATAAAGAAAATTACATGGATAAATATGTTAGGTAGCATTCCACATCAAAAATACTATTTTTATCATTTACCTACTCGAGGACGAGCAGGAATTAAGCTTGGGATGCTTGATACGTTTCCAACGTATCTATAATTTTTTATTATTCCATGCTATTATATTATCTGTTTTGGATGTTTCATATGCATTATTATGCTATTTAATATTATTTTTGGGACAAACCTATTAACCTAGAGCCTAGTGCCAGTTTTTGTTTTTTCCTTGTTTTTGAGTTTTACACAAAAGGAATATCAAACGGATTCCAAATGGAATAAAACTTTTCTGATGGTTTTTCTTGGACCAGAAGACATCGACAAAACTTGGAGATAAAGTCAGAAGAGTCCCGAGGGCTCCACAAGCCCTCAGGGCGTGCCCTAGGGGGGCGCCCCTGGCTTGTGGGCCCCCGGGAGTCTACCGACCTCCCTCTCAGCTCTATAAATTCACAAATATTCGCCCAACATCATAAGCATCCACAAAAATACTTTTCCGCCGCCGCAACCTTCTGTTCCTGGGAGATCCCATCTTGGGGCCTTTTCCGGCACCCTCCCGAAGGGGAATTCAATCATGGAGGGCTTCTACATCAACTCTATTGCCCTTCCGATGAACCGTGAGTAGTTTACCACGGACGTAAGGGTCCATAGCTAGTAGCTATATGGCTTCTTGTCTCTCTATGATTCTCAATACCATGTTCTCCTCAATGTTCTTGGAGATCTATCCGATGTAATATTCTTCTGCGGTGTGTTTGTCGAGATTCGATGAGTTGTGGATTTATGATCAGTTTATCTATGAATATATTTGAATCTTCTATGAATTCTTATATGCATGATTTGATATCTTTGTATTTCTCTTCAAATTATCGGTTTGGTTTAGCCAACTAGATTGGTTCTTCTTGCAAATGGGAGAGGTGCTTAGTTTTCGGTTCAATCTTGCGGTGTCATCACCAAGTGACAAAGTAGGGGTAGCGAGGCACGTATTTGTATTGTTGCCATCAAGGGTAAAAAGGTGGGGTTTTCATCATATTGCTTGAGTTTATCCATCTACATCGTGTCATCTTACTTAAGGCATTAGTCCGTTCTTATGAACTTAATACTCTAGATGCATGCTGGATAGCGGTCGATGTGTGGAGTAATAGTAGTACATGCAGAATCGTTTCGGTCTACTTAACATGGAGATGATGCCTATATTCATAATCATTGCCTTGGATATCGTCATCACTTTGCGCTTTTCTATCAAGTGCTTGATAGTTATTTGTGCACCCATTGTATTATTTTCTTTCAAGAGAGAAGCCTCTAGTGAAACCTATGGCCCCCAGGTCTATTTCCATCATTTATTTTCAGATCTATAAACCAAAAAACCCAATAATGCCTTGCTACAATTTATTTATTTATTTTTATCTGTTTTATGTTTTAGTAATCTTTTATATCTACCTCTATCAGATCTCATCCTTGCAAGTGACCGTGAAGGGATTGACAACCCCTTTTTCGCGTTGCGTACAAGTGCTTGATTGTTTGTGTAGGTGCATAGATTAAAGACTTTCTTGTACCTCCTACTCGATTGATACCAGCTTGGTCCTCAAAACTGAGGGAAATACTTAATTATCTCTACTTTGCTACAGCACCCTTTCCTCTTCAAGAGAAAAACTACACAAGCTCAATAAGTAGCAGACTCTCCTAGAGTTTTTGGGATTTTAGAGTATTTGTAGAGGTGAAGGTCGATGGAGGAGCTTCCCATGGCCCCGCTACCCACCAAGGCGCGCCTGGGCATTCTGGTGTGCCCTGGTGCCTAGTGGGCCCCATGAGCCTCCTCCGGTGCACTTCTTTGGCTCCCTGAGTGTCTTCTGTCCAGAAAACAAATCTCCAAAAAGTTTCATGGCATTTGGACTTTGTTTGGTATTGATATTCTGCAAAGTAAAAAACAAGTAGAAAACTACAACTAGCACTAGGCACTATGTCAATAGGTTCATCCCAAAAAATGATATAAAGTTGTGAGTAAATAATTATAAAACATCCAAGATGATGCTTTAATGGCATGGAACAATCAAAATTATAGATACGTTGGAGACGTATAAACATCCCGAAGCTTAATTCCTTCTCGTCCTCGAGTAGGTAAATGATGAAAACAGAATTTTTGATGTGGAATGCTACCTATCATAGTCATCATATATTCTTTTCTTTTATAGCATGGACATTTGGACTTTAGATGATTCAAAGAAATAGTCTATAATTTGACATGAAGACCTCAATACTCAAGCATATCAACAAGCAACCATGTCTTTCAAAATGTCAACACTAAAGAAAGCTATCCCTAGCCCATAATGCTCAATCATTGATCCATTCATGAAACACACTCAAATATTAGCTATATCCAATGCACAAGTATGATAATAGTGCTCCCTAGTTGGTGCTTTATAAGAGAAGATGGAGACTCAATATTTTTTTTGCATAAAACACTACAAAAAAAGACACATCGTGACATTTTTGGCCGAACAAATATTTTTGTTTCATACTTATGACACTTCTATGACGATAATTGTGACAAAACCCGGTATCATCGTAGATGTGGTGGGATCTTACTTCTATGACAAAAAATCATGACAGAAAATGGGCTTTTTGTCTTGGGCGGGCCGGAGACGCAGTTGCATGACATTCTTTGGGCCGTCCATGACAAAAAAAACCTTGGTAGAAGCGAGGGCGAGGAAAATATCGGGGTGTTCCCGGTTACGGTGGGTTGTCGGGGCTGAGCGATGCACGGAGGTTTGCGCATTTCTCTCGTACACGCTCGCGCGTGGGTGCGAGGCGTTGGGCTCTAACTGAACCCGAGTGAGGCGTTCGCCTACTGACCCAAGCGATTGCACTACAGGCTACGCGTTACTGAACCCGGTCGAGCGATTCCTTCGCTACTGCTGCTAACTGAAGCCGATCGATGCTGCCTCTGGATGAACAGTGAGTGTTGCTGGGGGGGAGGTGGATGAACAGTTCCTGATGGGGGTGGATGAACAGGACACCGTGGTGTTGCCTCTGGATGAACAGGACCCCGATCGATCGAGCCGGTTGGGGCTGGATGAAGAGGACCCCATGGAGGGCTGGATGAACAGGACCACCCCGTGGAGGGCTGGATGAACAGTAGCCCATGGAGGGGTGGTTGAACAGGAGCCCGTGGAGAGGGCTGGTGGAACAGTAGCCGGTGGAGTAGCGCACGGTGGAGGCTGGATGAACAGGAGCCCGTGGATGAACAGTCGCAGGTGGAGGCTGGAGGAGGTCGACGGTGGATGAACAGTAGCCTGTGGGGCTGGAGGGGGTCGACGGTGGAGATGAACAGTATCCTGTCGAGTCCCGTTTTGCGGTACGCCAAACCCCTCCCGATGAATAGGACCCCCGTTTCGACCGTAGTGCTCCAACACAAGTCCGTTTCCTCCATTTTGCGGTACGCCACACCCCTCCCGATGAACAGGACCCCATTTTCGACCGTAGGAGGTCTGTTTCCTCCGTTTTGTGGTATGCTAGACCCTCCCGATGAACAGGATCCCATTTCAACCGTGGCCGATCGAACACAAGGTCGTTTGATACGTCCATTTTGCATCATGCTTTTATATAGATATTTATTGCATTGTGGGCTGTTATTACACATTATGTCATAATGCTTGTGCCTATTCTCTCTTATTTTACAAGGTTTACATGAAGAGGGGGAATGCCGGCAGCTGGAATTTTGGGCTAGAAAAGGAGCAAATATTAGAGACCTACTCTGCACATCTCCAAAAGTCCTGAAACTCCACGGGAATTATTTTTAGAATATATAAAAAATATTGGGCGAAGAAAGTACCAGAGGGGGCCACCCACTGTCCACGAGGGTGGGGAGCACGCCCTACCCCCCTAGGCGCGCCCCCTGCCTCATGGCCCCCCTGGTGGCCCTCTGATGCCCATCTTTGCCTATATGGAGTCTTTCGTCGAGGAAAAAATCATAAGCTAGCTCACGGGACGAAATTCCACCGCCACGAGGCGGAACCTTGGCGGAACCAATCTAGGGCTCCGGCGGAGCTATTCTGCCGGGGAAACTTCCCTCCGGGAGGGGGAAATCATCATCATCGTCATCACCAACGATCCTCTCATCGGGAGGGGGTCAATCTCCATCAAGATCTTCACCAGCACCATCTCATTTCACACCCTAGTTCATCTCTTGTATCCAATCTTTGTATCCAAACCTCAGATTGGTACCTGTGTGTTGCTAGTAGTGTTGATTACTCCTTGTAGTTGATGCTAGTTAGTTTACTTGGTGGAAGATCATATGTTAAGATCCATTATGCATATTAATACCCCTCTGATTATGAACATGAATATGCTTTGTGAGTAGTTACGTTTGTTCCTGAGGACAGGTGAGAAGTCTTGCTATACGTAGTCATACGAATTTGGTATTCGTTCGATATTTTGATGAGATGTATGTTGTCATCCCTCTTGTGGTGTCATGTGAACATCGACTACATGACACTTCACCATTTTTTGGGCCAAGAGGGAGGCATTGGGAAGTAAGAAGTAGATGATGGGTTGCTAGAATGATAGAAGCTTAAACCCTAGTTTATGCGTTGCTTCGTAAGGGGCTGATTCGATCCATATGTCTCATGCTATGGTTAGGTTTACCTTAATACTCCTCTTGTAGTTGCGGATGCTTGAAATAGGGGTTAATCATAAGTGGGATCCTTGTCCAAGTAAGGGAAGTAGCCAAGCACCGGTCCACCCACATATCAAATTATCAAAGTACCGAACGTGAATCATATGGACATGATGAAAACTAGCTTGACGATAATTCCCATGTGTCCTCGGGAGCGCTTTCATTTATATAAGAGTTTGTCCAAGCTTGTCCTTTGCTACAAAAAGGATTGGGCCCTATTGCTGCACCTTATTTACTTTCGTTACTTGTTACTCATTACAAATTACCTTATCACAAAACTATCTGTTACCGGTAATTTCAGTGCTTGCAGAGAATACCTTACTGAAAACTGCTTATCATTTCCTTCTGCTCCTCGTTGGGTTCGACACTCTTACTTATCGAAAAGGCTACGATATATCCCCTACACTTGTGGGTGATCAAGACTCTTTTCTGGCGCCGTTACCGGGGAGTGAAGCGCCTTTGGTAGGTGGAATTTCGTAAGGAAAAATTTATATAGTGTGCTGAAATTTACGGTCACTTGTTACTATGGAACATAATCCTTTGAGGGGCTTGTTCGGGGTATCTTCACCCCGACCAGTAGAGCAAAGAGTTGCTCCTCAACCTACTGAACCTACTAAAAATGTTTACTTTTAAATTCCTTCAGGTATGATAGAAAAACTGCTAACTAATCCTTTCACAGGTGATGGAACATTACATCCCGATTTGCACCTAATCTATATGGATGAAGTTTGTGGATTATTTAAGCTTGCAGGTATGCCCGAGGATGTTATCAATAAGAAGGTCTTGCCATTATATTTGAAGGGATACATGGTTTAGGCTTTGTGATGATATTGGATCATGGAACTACCAATGATTGAAATTGGAATTTCATCAGAAAGTTTATCCTATGCATCTTGTTCATCGTGATCGTAATTATATATATAATTTTTGACCTCGCGAAGGAGAAAGCATCGCTCAGGCTTGGGGGAGGCTTAAGTCAATGTTATATTCACGCCCCAATCATGACTCTCAAAAAGAAATGATTATTCAAAAAAATTATGCTCGGCTTTCTCTCAGTAATCGCTCCTTGCTCGATACTTCTTGTACTGGATCTTTTATGATGAAGACTATTGAATTCAAATGGGATTTATTGGAAAGAATTAAGCGCAACTCTGAAGATTGGGACCTCGGCGAAGGTAAGGAGTCAGGTATAACACCTAAGTTTGATTGTGTTAAATCGTTTATGGATACCGATGCTTTCTGTGAATTTAGCACTAAATATGGACTTGACTCTGAGATAGTAGCTTCTTTCTCTGAATCCTTTTCTACTCATGTTGATCTCCCTAAGGAGAAGTGGTTTAAATATAATCCTTCCATTCAAGTAAAAGTAGTTGCACCTATTAAAGTTGAAGAAAATACTATCACTTATAATGATCCTGTTGTTCCTACTGCTTATATTGAGAACCACCTTTCCCTGTTAGAATAAAGGATCATGCCAAAGCTTCAACTGTGGTTAAAAAAAGTAATATTAAGACACCTAAACCCCCTGAGCAAATTAAAGTTGAACCTAGTGTTGCTATGATTAAAGATCTCTTGGCCGATAATATTGATGGGCATGCTATTTACTTCTGTAATGAATCTGCTAGAATTGCTAGACCTAATACTAAAAATAAACATAGACCTGTTGTAGGCATGCCTGTTATTTCTGTTAAAATAGCAGATCATTGCTATCATGGATTATGTGATATGGGTGCTAGTGCAAGTGCAATACCTCATTCCTTATACAAAGAAATTATGCATGATATTGCACCTGCTGAGATAGAAGAAATTGATGTTACAATTAAGCTTGCCAATAAAGATACAATTTCACTAGTTGGGATTGTTAGAGATGTTGAAGTCTTGTGTGGGAAAGTTAAATATCCTGCTGATTTTCTTGTTCTCGGTTCCCCACAAGATGACTTTTGTGCCATTATTTTTGGTAGACTCTTCTTGAATACCGTTAATGCTAAGATAGACTGCAATAAGGATATTGTTTCTGTTGGTTTGGGTGATATGTCTCATGAGTTTAAATTTGCTAAATTTCGTAGACAACCCCCATGATAAAGAATTGCCTATTAAAGATGAAATTATTACCCTTGCTTCTATTGCCATGCCTCCTAGTGATCCTTTAGAACAATATTTGCTAGATCACGAAAATGATATGTTTATGAATGAAAGAAGGGAAATAGATGAAGTATTCTCTAAACAGGGACCTATTTTGAAATACAACTTGCATGTTGAAATTCTAGGGGATCGTCCTCCACCTAAGGGTGATCCCGTGTTTGAGCTTAAACCTTTACCTAATACTCTTAAATATGCTTATCTTGATGAGAAAGAGATATATCCTGTTATTATTAGTGTCAGAGCATGAGGAAAAGAAATTATTGAAAATGTTGAAGAAGCACCGTGCTGCTATTGGATATACTCTTGATGATCTTAAGGGCATTAGTCCCACTTTATGCCAGCACAAAATAAAATTGGAGGAAGACGCTAAACCGGTTGTTGATCACCAATGACGATTAAATCCTAAGATGAAAGAAGTGGTAAGAAAAGAAATACTAAAACTTCTGGAGGCAGGTATTATTTATCCCGTTGCTAATAGTCAATGGTAAGTCCTGTCCATTGTGTGCCTAAGAAGGGAGGTATTACTGTTGTTCCTAATGATAAAGATGAATTGATCCCACAAAGAATTGTTATAGGTTATAGAATGGTAATTGATTTCCGAAAATTAAATAAAGCTACTAAAAAGGATCATTACCCTTTACCTTTTATTGATCAAATGCCAGAAAGATTATCCAAGCATACACATTTTTGCTTTCTATATGGTTATTCTGGTCTCTCCCAAATACCTGTGTCAAAAGAGGATCAAGAAAAGACAACTTTTACTTGCCCTTTCGGTACCTTTGCTTATAGACGTATGCCTTTTGGTTTATGTAATGCACCTGCTACCTTTCAAAGATGTATGACTGCTATATTCTCTGACTTTTGTGAAAAGATTGTTGAGGTATTCATGGATGATTTCTCTGTTTATGGGACTTCTTTTGATGATTTCTTAAGCAACCTTGATCGAGTTTTGCAGAGATGTGAAGAAACTAATCTTGTCTTGAATTGGGAAAAGTGCCACTTTATGGTTAATGAAGGTATTGTCTTAGGGCATAAAATTTCTGAAAGAGGTATTGAAGTTAATAAAGCTAAAGTTGATGTTATTGAAAAGATGTCGTGTCCCAAGGACATTAAAGGTATAAGAAGGTTCCTTGGTCATGCCGGTTTTTATAGGAGGTTCATTAAGGACTTCTCTAAAATTTCTCGGCCTCTGACTTATCTTTTAAAAAAAGATGTTCCTTTTTCCTTTGATGATGACTGTGTAGAAGCATTTGAAATACTTAAGAAAGCATTGGTTTCTGCACCTATTGTCCAGCCTCCTGATTGGAATTTACCATTTGAAATTATATGTGATGCTAGTAATTATGTTGTAGGGGCTGTTCCAGGACAAAGAGTTGATAAGGAATTAAGTGGTATTCAATATGCTAGTAAGACTCTAGACAGTGCTCAAAGAAATTATGCTACTACTGAAAAAGAATTCTTAGCAGTTGTATTTGCTTGTGATAAGTTCAGACCTTACATTGTTGATTGTAAAGTAACTGTTCACACTGATCATGCTGCTATTAAATATCTTATGGAAAAGAAAGATGCTAAACCTAGACTTATCAGATGGGTTCTCTTTCTACAAGAATTTGATTTGCATATTATTGATAGAAAGGGAGCTGAGAAGCCCATTCCAGACAACTTGTCTAGGTTAGAAAATGTTCTTGATGACCCACTACCTATTGATGATAGCTTTCCTGATGAACAATTAGCTGTCATAAGTGCTTCTCGTACTGCTCCATGGTATGCTGATTATGCTAATTATATTGTTGCTAAGTTTATACCACCTAGTTTCACATACCAGCAAAAGAAAAAGTTCTTCTATGATTTAAGACATTACTTCTGGGATGACCCACATCTTTATAAAGAAGGAGTAGATGGTGTAATTAGACGTTGTGTACCTGAGCATGAACAGGAACAGATCCTACGCAAGTGCCACTCCGAGGCTTATGGAGGACACCATGCTGGAGATAGAACTGCAAATAAGGTATTGCAATCCGGTTTTATTGGCCTACTCTCTTCAAGGATGCCCGTAAGTTTGTTCTATCTTGTGATGAATGTCAAAGAATTGGTAATATTAGTAGACGCCAAGAAATGCCTATGAATTATTCAATTATTATTGAACCATTTGATGTTTGGGGCTTTGATTATATGGGACCGTTTCCTTCCTCTAATGGGTATACACATATTGTAGTTGCTGTTGATTATATTACTAAGTGGGTTGAAGCTATTCCAACTAGTAGTGCTGATCATAACACCTCTATTAAGATGCTTAAAGAAGTTATTTTTCCGAGGTTTGGAGTCCCTAGATACTTAATGACTGATGGTGGTTCACATTTTATTCATGGTGCCTTTCGTAAAATGCTTACTAAGTATGATGTTAATCATAGAATTTCATCTCCATATCATCCACAGTCTAGCGGTCAAGTAGAACTTACCAATAGAGAGCTTAAATTAATTTTGCAAAAGAATGTCAATAGATCTAGAAAGAATTGGTCCAAGAAACTTGATGATGCATTATGGGCTTATAGAACTGCATATAAAAATCATATGGGTATCTCTCCATATAAAATGGTTTATGGTAAAGCATGTCACTTACCTCTCAAATTAGAACATAAGGCATATTGGGCTATTAAAGAGCTCAACTATGACTCCAAACTTGTTGGTGAGAAGAGGCTTTTTGACATTAGCTCACTTGATGAATGGAGAACCCAGGCTAACGAGAATGCCAAACTGTTTAAAGAAAAGGTTAAAAGATGGCATGACAAAAGGATACAAAAATGTGAGTATAACGTAGGTGATTATGTATTGTTATACAACCCTCGTTTAAGATTTTTTGCAGGCAAACTCCTCTCAAAAAGGGAAGGTCCTTACGTCATTGAGGAGGTCTATCGTTCCGGTGCCATAAAAATCAACAACTTTGAACGCACAAATCCGAGGGTGGTGAACGGTCAAAGAATCAAACAGTATATCTCAGGTAATCCCATAAATGTTGAAACCAATGTTGTTGAAACCGTAACCCTGGAGGAATACATAAGGGACACTTTCCGGAACGTTTCAGACTCCGGAAAGGAATAGGTACGTGGTATGGTAAGTAAACCGACTCCAAAACAGTTCTAATGGCAATTTTTCTCCGTTTTGGATTATTTAAGAAAATAGGAAACTAAGTAGTCCGGGAAGGACACGAGGCTCCCATGAGGGTGGAGGGCGCGCCCTACCCCCTGGGTGTGCCCCCTGCCTTGTGAGCACCTAGTGTGCTCTCCGGACTCCGTTTTCTTGCACGATACTTCTTTTGGTCGGTAAAAATTCACTATATAATCTCCCGAAGGTTTTGACCACCGTATCACGCAAATATCTCGTGTCTTTGTTTTGAGCTATTTTTCTGACAGATCTAGATCGGCATGGCGTCTATAAGTGCCCCCAAGGACAAGTTCTTCGAGAAGGTCATCAACCCCTACCTCGCGGAGGTGCTGCAATACCCTCAAACCATTGAGATGCGTGAGGGGTTGCTGCATATCCGCGATATTGAG
The DNA here is from genome assembly GCF_003073215.2 of Triticum urartu. Taxonomy (NCBI): domain Eukaryota; kingdom Viridiplantae; phylum Streptophyta; class Magnoliopsida; order Poales; family Poaceae; genus Triticum; species Triticum urartu. Next base: position 509,423,137 of record NC_053028.1, on the reverse strand, counting down.
GGACCAAGGAGGACCGGAAGCGTGGAAACATGGCTCGGGGCATTGGAGCAACAAGTTTTCAAGTGCCAGGAGATGCTGGAACGTGGACTCGACTCCAATCATATAATGATCATGGAGTTCACCAACAACCACAAGGTGGATGACAAGAACATTGGGGAGGCCATCTTCAAGCTTCACGAGAAAATCGAGCGCCTCCAATCCCAGATCTATGACCTGCAAAACCAAAACTGTGAGTATGAATATAGATTCAAGAGGATGAGTTTGGTTGCAGATTTGAGGATCCCGGAGACCTGAACATCCTTCTATGATGGTGAGCCTACGCCTTGGAAGATGTACGACAAGCCTACATCATCAACAACTCCATCATGACCACCTCCGAGGAAGGAAGCATAAACACATGGGTATGGGCACTCCCCTTGGCAACTTTCAAGCTTGGGGGAGTGCCCCGGTATCGTATCACCATCACTATTATCTTTACCATTTTTCTTAGTTTGATCCTTTTGGTAATATCTTGATCTAGTAGAATAAATTTTTAGTATGATCCAGTTGTGAGTTTGGCTTTATGATCCATCTATGTAAACGAGTCCGTGAGCTTTATATAATAAAGATTAGTGTTGAGTCAAGGGCTTGATTTTTTTGCTATGATCTTGAGGGAATAGAATAAAAGAGAAATAAATAAAAAGAAATAAAGAGATGATATGGATCTTATGGAGAGTAATGACTTCACATATAAAGAGTATGATGAATAAAAGTTATTGAGAGTTGGCAAACATAGTTTTGGGCATTGTTGCAATTAATACGAGGTAATAAAGAAAGAGAGGTTTTCACATATAAATATACTATCTTGGACATCTTTTATGATTGTGAGCACTCATTAAAATATGACATGCTAAACAGTTGACGTTGGACAAGGAAGAGAACGTAATTGGTTATGTTTTCTTACATCTGAGATAAATTATATTGTCATGGATCATCCAACATGTTGAGCTTGCCTTTCCCTCTCATGCTAGCCAATTTCTTTGCACCAAGTAGAGATACTACTTGTGCTTCCAAATATCCCTAAACCCGTTTTTGCCATGAGAGTACACCATGCCTACCTATGGATTGAGTAAGATCCTTCAAGTAAGTTGTCATCGGTGCACGCAATAAAAATTGCTCTCTAAATATGTGTGATCTATTAATGTGGAGAAAATAAGCTTTATACGATCTTGTGATGTGGAAGAAATAAAAGCGAAGGACTGCATAATAAAGGTCCATACCACAAGTGGCAATATAAAGTGACATTCTTTTGCATTAAGATTTTGTGCATACAACCATAAAAGCGCATGGAAACCTCTGCTTCCCTCTGCGAAGGGCCTATCTTTTACTTTTATCTTATACTTTATATAAGAGTCATGGTGATCTTCACCTTTGCTTTTTACATTTTATCCTTTGGCAAGCACAATGTGTTGGAAAGATCCAGATACATATAGCTAATTGGATGTGAGTTTTCATGAACTGTTATTGTTGACATTACCCTTGAGGTAAAAATTTGGGAGGCAAACTATAAGCCCCCATCTTCCTCTGTGTCCGGCTAAAACTTCATAACCATACATATCGCGTGAGTGTTAGCAATTGTGGAAGACTAAGTGATAGTTGAGTATGTGGACTTGCTGAAAAGCTCTTATTGACTCTTTCCTATGTTATGATAAATTGCAATTGCTTCAATGACTGAAATTATAGTTTGTTAGTTTTCAATGAAGTTTCTAATTCATACTTGAGTATGTGAATGAATTGTTACTTTAGCATAAGAGATCATATGACAATATATATATATATATGTTGCTGTTATAAGAATGATCATGATGCCCTCATGTCCATATTTTATTTTTATCGATACCTCTATCTCTAAACATGTGGACATATTTTTCGATTTCGGCTTTCGCTTGAGGACAAGCGATGTCTAAGCTTGGGGGAGTTGATACGTCCATTTTGCATCATGCTTTTACATCGATATTTATTGCATTGTGGGCTGTTATTACACATTATGTCATAATGCTTATGCCTATTCTCTCTTATTTTACAAGGTTTACATGAAGAGGGGGAATGCCGGCAGCTGGAATTCTGGGCTGGAAAAGGAGCAAATATTAGAGACCTATTCTGCACATCTCCAGAAGTCCTGAAACTCCACGGGAATTATTTTCAGAATATATAAAAAATATTGGGCGAAGAAAGTACCATAGGGGGGACACCCACCGTCCACGAGGGTGGAGGGCGTGCCGTACCCCCTAGGCGCGCCCCCTGCCTCGTGGGCCCCCTGGTGGCCCTCTGATGCCCATCTTTGGCTATATGGAGTCTTTCGTCGAGGAAAAAATCATAAGCTAGCTCACGGGATGAAACTCCGCCGCCACGAGCCGGAACCTTGGCGGAACCAATCTAGGGCTCCGACGGAGTTGTTCTGCCGGGGAAACTTCCCTCCGGGTGGGGCAAATTATCACCATCAACATCACCAACGATCCTCTCATCGGGAGGGGGTCAATCTCCATCAACATCTTCACCGGCACCATCTCATCTCAAACCCTAGTTCATCTCTTGTATCCAATCTTTGTATCCAAACCTCAGATTGTGTTGGGGATATTACTATCAGTCATGACCCGCCCAGGAGGGGCCGGGTCAGCCCCAATGGCGGGTTACGCAAGAAGACCAGTAAACATTCAAGACGATAGTTTATTAAACCTTATAGAAGGCCCAAGGGCCTGGAGGCGGCTTAAGGCTCGATATTGTAAGCTGCCGTATGTAAGGGAAGACTTGTAAAGAAAGGCATGTAAAGGATGTCACCGAACCGAACACGATTATGAGCCGGCCGGGACTCTGTAGGCCACCAGGCGTCAACCCATGTATATAAGGGGACGACCCGGTGGAGGCTTAGGGCAAGAAACAACAGGTCGATAACCAAGCCGGCGAGTTGAGCCTCTTGGGGATCGAAACCCCAGCAATACCAATCCCAACTAGACGTAGGCTTTTACCTTCATCATAAGAGGCCGAACTATTATAAAACCCTCTCGTATCCTTTGTCCCGATTAACCCCTTTAAGCTTCCTAGTGCGATGGCCCTACGACTAAGTCCTTGCTCTAGGACATCTGCCGTGACAATTCCACGACAGTTGGCGCCCACCGTGGGGCCAGCGCACGGTGGATTTGAGTTCTTGAAGGGAAACTTCGAAGGGTTCAAGGGATACGATGTGGGCCGGATGACCAAGAAGTCGTCGCGGCAAGCTCTACATCGACGACGAGGGCTGGGGCCCCGAGGCCGGCTCAATTGAGTACGGATACCGGGTCCCCTTCGGCGGAATTCACGTCTTCATAGGCTGGATGGGCGAGTCAGGTCCTGAGCCGGACGCCCACACCAACCTCATCGAAACGGCTCAGCGCGCGAGGACCGCCCGTGTTCAATCTGCCCTAAAGCATGCCTTCGTAGGCTGCGTCCACGGCGGTGAATACTTTGAAGGATCGGTGGAGGGCAGTGAGACGGCCGTCTGTTCTGACACTACTTCATCAACGGGCGAGACGGACTCTTTGTACCAGCTGCAGGACGGCATGCTCGGGGGCTGTTCCGATGGCAGCAGTATTCCGGACCCTCTTGAGCCGCCAAATTGGGCCGGAGTCTTCATGGCAGGGACACAGCCCGGGCAGAACTCTACAGCAGCGGCGACAACAGCTACCAGGTCGGCCATGGCCGGGTCAGGAGGCCCCGCGCGCCCCCCGGCTCAGATCTTGATGGACCTCATGGATAGACTGACGACTCTGTTGACTGTCGTGGTAGAGCCGACGGATAAAGCCCAGCATGATGCAGAGGTGGCACGCGTACATGAAGAGATGGTGCAAGCTAAGGAAAATCTAGCCGCAGAGGAAGTCAGGATGGCAGCAGAGCAGGCGGCTTTGGACGTTCGTGCTCAACAGCTTCAAGCAGAGACCTTCCGGCTCTCGGTGGATCTGAACGCGTCGAACGAGGTCATGAGGAGGAGGCATCAGAAAACCCAATCACGTCTGCCTTTGACGCTCGATCCTAGGAATCTTTTTAACACACCCGGAGCCGGGGGAAGTAACCCGCCGGAGGCACCCCAGATTACAACAACCGGTGCACCGGTCCAGCCGCGCGCCATGGATCCACCTCGTATAATTACCGCTCTGCCTCATTACGTCCCAACGCCGCCAGGTCACTTCTCCAACCCTTTGGAAAACCTCATCACATCATTGGCTCGTTTGGCGGCTCTTCCGATGGAAGGTGACTCACCGGCGGCAATTGAAACACGGAGGGTAAGAGAACTTCTTCAAACAGCTCTGGCATAGCAGGATGCATACTCCTACAGTCAAGACAAGATCCATTCAACTCCTCGCCCAAGCCGGAGCCCAAGTTACAGTAGGCATATGGAATCCGCAGATATGTCAAGCAATGCTCAACGCCACAACCGGCCATACAAGCATGAGTCGGTGCGGGCTGGAGCCCTTAACTTGGCGGATCAGGAGAGGATTCGTCAAAGAGGCGGAACGAGCAGTTCAAATGACAGCAGATCAGGCGGCTCATCAAACTTTTCCGGCTTATCCAGCAACCTCGGTCGAGGCAAGAGTGGCCACAAGAACCGAGGCGTTCCTTTCTTGGTGCCGGCCATACGTAATGAGCGTTTGCCAAAGGATTTTAAGGGGCCTCGTAAGGTGCCTAATTACACAGCTGACTTATAGCCCGAGGCATGGATTGAGAGTTATGAGATGGCTATGGAGTTATTGGAGGTCAGCGATGCAGCAATGGCCAAGTATTTCACTATGATGTTAGATGGAACAGCTCGTACTTGGTTGAAGGGATTGCCACCCAATTCTATCGGCTCATGGGCGGAGTTGAAGGCCCAGTTCATCCAGAACTTTAAAGACACGTGTAAGCAGCCTATGTCGATTGTGGACCTGACAAATTGCAAGCAAGAGGATGGTGAATCCACAACCCATTGGGTGCGCCGGGTCAAGGAGATAATGCATTCATCTGATAAGATGGATGCCGGCTCAGCAGTCTTGATGTTGGAGAAAAATTGCCGTTTTGAACCTCTGAAGCAGAAGCTGGGGCGGCTCAAGCGTGACTTTAATGACATGGCAACGTTGATGGCGACTCTCGTCAAGTATGTTGATTCTGATACTACCAAGGACCCGGTGTCTGACGAAGAAAAGGCAACGAAGGGAAAGAAGAACGACAACGGCAAGGGTCACTAGCATAACCCGGCGAATCAAGGAGGTAATAAACATAAGGCTGATGAGTTTGTTGCTAACACCAATGCACAGGGCGGAAATCAACGGCGCAAGGGCAGACAGCCCCCTCGGTCGGGCGGGTCAGGCCCCCCCATTGAGCAATTATTGAATGAGCCTTGTCCAAAACACGGCACCCGGGATAATCCAGCCACCCACCTGTGGAAAGATTGTATGATCATGAAGGCGTTTAAAAATTCAAACGTGTTTGATGGAGGTCACGGCCCAGGTGGCGGCTCATGTGGAGGCGGTTTCCAAGGCCCGGGCGCCGGCTTAGGTGGAGGAGGATTCCATGGTAAGGGCCATCCTGGTAACCAAGGAGGGTATAATCCGCAAACCGGCCAAGGTAATCAGTAGCAGCAGTCCGGATATCAGAGTAATCCGAAGCAACTGAATAGTGGGCAACACCATGTATTCACCACTAGCTTATGTAAGAGAGACCGGAAACTTCACAAGAGGGCCGTCAATGCCGTTGAGCCGGCGGTTCCATGTTACTTACGTTGGTCAGAGCAGCCGATTGTGTGGAGCAGAGAGGATCACCCACCCTGGGTCGATAATCCAGATCACTTGGCTTTGGTGGTGGCACCTCAGGTTGGTGGATACAAATTCACTAAGGTACTCATGGATGGAGGCAGCAGCATCAACATCCTCTACTATGAGACGTTCCGCCGGATGGGATTGACTGATAAGAGTTTTAAACAATCCAACACTGTTTTTCACAGTGTGGTTCCTGGCAAGTCGGCATACCCAGTGGGTAAGATTGAACTGGAAGTAGCCTTTGGGGATGAGTATGACTCCAGAGCAGAAAAATTAACCTTTGAGGTGGTTAAGATCAAAAGCCCGTATCATGCTCTGTTTGGACGGCCGGCTTATGCCAAATTCATGGCCCGGCTGTGTTATGTGTATTTGCAGCTTAAGATGCCAGGTTATAAGGGCACCATTACAGTACACGGGAGCCGGAAAATAGCTTTGGAGTGTGAAGAAGGTGATGCTGCCTATACTGAATCTGTCTGTGTAATAGAGGAGTTAAAATTTTACAAAGATCATGTTGACCCGACAGACATGACGTCATTAAAGAAACCAACAACAGAGCATGGGCCCGTGTGAAGTTCAAATTAGCTGATGACACCAAGATGGTTGACTTTGTGCCTGGCGATTCATCCAAGCAGTTCATCATCAGTGCTAACTTGGATCCAAAATAGGAAAGCGCGCTCCTTGAGTTCATCCGTGAGAATCGGGACATCTTCGCATGGAAACCTTCAGACATGCTGGGTGTCCTGAGGGAACTCGCTAAGCACACTCTCAATATTGATCCAAAGTTTAAACCTGTTAGGCAATTTCTCCGACGGTTCAATGAAGAAAGGCGCAAGGCCATTGGAGAAGAGGTCACCCGGCTTTTGGCAGCTGGGTTCACTATAGAAGTCTTTCACCCAGAGTGGTTAGCCAATCCGGTGCTTGTACTCAAAAAGAATGGTACCTAACGTATGTGTGTGGATTACACTGATCTGAACAAGGCTTGTCCGGCTGATCCTTTTGCCCTCCCCCGTATCGATCAGATCATTGATGCTACGGCGGGTTGCGCACGTTTGAGTTTCTTGGATTCTTATTCCGGTTATCATCAGATCAATATGGCAGTCAAGGATCAGGAGAAGACGGCTTTTATCACTCCTTTTGGAGCTTTCTGCTATGTGTCTATGCCTTTTGGGCTTAAGAGTGCCCAAGCGACTTACCAGCGGTGTGTGCAGAATTGTCTTCATGATCAAATTGGGCGTAATGTTCATGCGTATGTGGATGATATAGTGGTAAAATCCAGGAAAGAGGAAACCTTGGTCACAGATCTGAAAGAGACTTTTGATAATCTCCGGGTCTACAAAATGATGCTTAACCCGGCCAAGTGTGTTTTTGGAGTCCCAGCTGGCAAGCTCTTGGGTTTTTTGGTGTCTAACCGAGGTATTGAGGCTAACCCGGAGAAAATCAAGGCAATTACATCCCTGGGCAAACCAACATGCATCAATGACGTTCAGCGACTGGCGGGCTGTGTTGCTGCTTTGAGCCGGTTCATAAGTCGGTTAGGGGAGAAGGCAATGCCTCTGTATCAGATGATGAAGAAAACAGATGATTTTGTTTGGAGCGATGCTGCAAACTCTGCTTTTGAAGATCTGAAGACACAACTTGCTGAGCCGCCGGTCCTGGCTGCTCCAGTTGAGAAAGAGCCGCTGCTGTTATACGTGGTCGCCAACTCATGAGCTGTTAGTGTGGCTATTGTGGTGGAGCGCAAGGAGGCCGGCAAGGAGCATCCTGTTGAATGGCGGTTTACTACGTCAGTGAGGTACTAATTGAATCCAAGCAATGATACCACATTGGCAGAAGCTCGTATATGGGGTGTTCATGGCAAGCCAGAAGCTTAAGCATTTTTTTCAGGGCCATCCAATCACCGTGGTTAGCTCTGATCATTTGGGAGACATCATTCAAAACAGAGAATCCACTGGGCGAGTCGCCAATTGGGCAATTGAGCTTGGGTCTCATGGGTTGAAGTATGTGCCACGTACCGCGATCAAATCTCAAGCACTGGTTGACTTCATTAATGACTGGACAGAGATGCAGATGCTAGAAGAGAAACTAGACAACACGTATTTGACTATTCATTTTGATGGGTCCAGACAGTTGGAAGGCTCGGGGGCTGGAGTTGTGTTAATCTCTCCGCGAGGTGACAAATTTTGTTATGTGCTACGGTTGATGTTTCCTTGCACTAACAACGCAGTAGAGTATGAAGCCTTGCTCCATGGTCTTCGAGTGGCAAAAGAGATGAGTTTGAGCCGGGTCAGATGTCTTGGCGGCTCAGATCTAGTGGCTCAACAGGTATCAGGCAAGTGGGATTCCAAGGACCCTCTCATGGCGGCTTATTGCCGGGAGGTTGGTGCTGTTGCAGGGCATTTTAAAGGATATCATGTGGAGCCCATTACCGTCAAAGAATGAAGCGACTGATGCTTTAAGCCGGTTGGGGTCTCAGTGTAAGCCTGTACCACCTAACACCTTTTTGGATGTTTTGCATAACCCGTCTGTCAAGTTGCCCACAGAAGAAGATTTAGCTGTTCCTGACCCGGAGGCCCAGTTGGTGGCGGCTCTTCATATCATCCCAGATTGGATAGTGCCATTCTTGGCTTACATGACCCGGGGAGAGTTGCCAGCGGATGAGACCCTGTCTCGACAGATAACCCAGTGGTCTAAGTCAATGACGATTTCGGATGAAGAATTATACCATCGCAGTGTCTCCGGAGCGTTTCAGCGGTGTGTTTCCCCCGAAGAAGGTCAAGAAATACTTCGTGAGACCCATGAAGTCGATTGTGGTCATCACGCCGGGTGAAAATCTCTGGTGGCCAAGGCTTTTCATCACGGTTTTTATTGGTTGACGGCTCACGCTGATGCAAAGGATCTGGTCAGCAGATGTGATGGATGTCAAAAGTTTGCACGACGAGCGCATGTGCCGGCTCAAGAGCTCCGGATGATTCCAATCACTTGGCCGTTTGCGGTCTGGGGGCTTGACATGGTGGGACCTTTCAAAAGGTCTAAGGATAAAAAGACACATCTCTTGGTGGTAGTTGATAAATTCACTAAGTGGGTTGAGGCGGAGCCAGTGAGTAAGTGTGACGCGGCCACGGCGGTTCAGTTCATGAAAAAGGTGATCTTCCATTTTGGTTTTCCACACAGCATTATCACTGACAATGGCACTAATCTGTCCCAAGGGGCTATGGAGGAGTTTTGTCAACGTGAGGACATCCGGCTTGATGTTTCTTCTGTAGCTCATCCTCAATCCAATGGTCAAGCTGAGAGAGCCAATCAGGAAATTTTGAAAGGTCTCAAACCCTGGCTTATTGTTCCCTTACAGCGAACACCAGGTTGTTGGGTAGAGGAATTACCCTCGGTGTTGTGGAGTATCAACACCACACCTAACAGGTCTATAGGTTACATACCTATCTTCATGGTTTATGGAGCAAAAGCAGTGTTGCCTAGTGACATCCGTCATGGCTCGCCCCGTGTGGCGGCTTATGTTGAAGCTAATAATGAACAAGCCAGACAGGATGCACTTGACTTGTTGGATGAAGAAAGAGACTTAGCAGTGGCTCGGTCAGCAATTTATCAACAGGACATGTGCCATTATCACAGCCGCCGGGTCAAATCCAGGACTTTTCAAGAAGGCGACCTGGTGCTCCGGCTCATCCAGGATCTGTCAGATGCGCACAAGCTATCCCCACCTAGGGAAGGACCCTTTGTGGTCAGCAAGAACTTAAACAACGGGTCATATTACCTCATTGATGTTCGAGAACACAAAGATTCACGTAAGTCGGAGGAGGAGACCCGCCGGCCATGGAACATTGCTCAACTTCGGCCATACTACACCTGAGCTACCGGCTCTCATCATGTACATACTTTAAATATTATATATACCATGATAAGTAATAAAGTAAGACCATCGGTCACTTTTCTTTTCAAAGATTATGCATCTTTGTTATTTCTTATTCTCAAATGACTATTAAGGAGCTGATCATATTTGAATCAAGTCTAACCTTTTTTGGTCCGGCTTATGATCGTATTCGAATCTAGCTGCAATTATCATGGTCACTTGGGGCTTCCTGTTCAAACATAGGTCATATTCGAACCAAAGAGAACATAGCTGTCGTAACCCTCTTGATCGGCTCAAGGCCAAACTCACTAGGGGGCTTCTTGATCGTATCCGAATCATAGCTGAACCCCTTTTGGGTATGACTTGGATCGTATTTGAATCATGGTCGTTAAAAACCTCTCAAGGTCATTTGGGGGCTTCCTGTTCAAACATAGGTCGTATTCAAACCAAAGAGAACATAGTTGTCGGTACCCTCTTGATCAGCGCAACTCCATAGCCACTGGGGGCTATATGGTCGTATTCGAACCTTAGCTTAACCCCTTTGGTCCGGTTTACTGATCGTATTCGAATCAGAAACCACCAACCTTTAAATATAAGGTTAAATCATACTTGTTAACTTTTATTTGCCTTTGAGTTTCTTGTTGCAAATAATTAGCATGATCTTCTTCGCCGGTTTGTCTATTTGACAACATGGCTACCAAGGTACGACGATCATTGAAGTATTCAAAGGTATTGATTTCTCAGAAAGATTGAGTTATCGGCTTCATTACCCGGGTTACTCAAGCCGGTGGTCTAAGGATCAAAGGTACAAGTATGGCTGTTATTTATATATAATTGCCTGCTGCATTAACTAAAGAGTTAGTTTCAGCCCTTGTCCTTTATTTATATATGCTTTCTTTTTTCTATCATGATAAACATATTGGATATAAGCCAGGTGTTTTAACCAGTTTGATTCTAAGCCGCCAAGCCAGTCTTTTCTTGTCTCTACAGGGAACAGATTTAAAGTGTTGCAGAAACAATCATCAAATATAATGCATATATTGCCATCAGGAAACACGGAGTCACATATAGTGTTTTATGCACGATGGCATAAGCAAGGCATTCAGTGTTTTCGCAGCTAACCTATTACACGGCTTTTTATAAGCCAATGAAGATGGTTATTATTCCTCCCTCGCCGGTTCACCGCCCTTTGTTGGCTGGAAGTTGGGTTTTGACCAGTCAAAACCATTCACGGTGACGAATTCGGCTTCATCGTCGATCAGGCCTGCCGGGTCAACTTCCGGGGCAAATGTATTTTCTCTTACATGCGGGATCAAGTCCTTCACCTTGTACGAGGGAGTCGCCATCTTATTATTTTCAGAATCAAAACCCGGCTGATATTTGTCAATATTGGTATCATCTCCAAGGGTAGTTGCCTGAGGCCAGACTCCGCGCACGCAAGCCATGAAGTCATCCTGCTCAAAGGGAGATCCGTCTTCCTTCACGGTGGAATAGCCTCTGGCCACGTCAGCTGGGTCTAGGTCTGGCACCCAAGCCTTGGAGTGGCTCAGGGCAGTCAAAGCCCCGGCTCACGCACAGGAGCGTTTCACTTCTTGAAATCTGGCAGGCAGGATTGACAATTTCTTTAGGACGTCGCTGAGCTGGTTGGGTCCTTGATTGGCAGGAGAGATGGCGGCAAGTGCCCGTTGTGCGCAATATATAGTTGCTCTACCAAAGTATACACTGCCTTCAGTTTAATCAAAGGATCTTGGCTTAGATTTTTGCTTCATGGGCCTGCACATATTTTATACACAAATTTAGCTGGCGGCTTATACTCTGGATCAGCAAAAAGCACACAAAATTAAAGTCGGACGGCTTACCAAAGATGGCAGACACCATTTGAGACACCCGGCCCTTTAAACCATTCAGCTTTGTTGAAATCTCTTCAAGGGCTGTTTCGGCCTTCTTAGCGCGTTGGGTCAGAAGCGTTTTTTCCTCTTCCCAAGTTTTCTTCTTGGCAGCGAAGCTGGTCTTTAAATTTTCCGTCTTAGAGAGACTTATTTGCAGTTTGGAGTTAGCAGATTTGATTTCTGCCTCCTGACTCGCTAGCCGGGTCTTCGTGTCAGTCAATTGCGAGTTCAATTCAGATAAGGCATTCTGCAAAACATTTAGATGAATCAAGATTTTGCTTCAAGTTCAAAAATCAAGATTCAAGTCTCAAGTACTTTACAAAAAATCACTTGACACTTGGGGGCTAGTGTATGCCAAATCAAATTTTTATGACTCTAAAGACATACTTTAAGTCCCAAGTACCTTACAAAGTAACATCACTTGGCACTTGGGGGCTAATGTATGCAGTTCGGCACGTTTCTCAATGTTAAGCCGGAATATTAAGTTCTTTGAATACAGTACAAAACAATCTAAGGTACCGGCTCATTTATGATCAAAAAGAACCGGCCCTTGGGGACTACAGGTGAAGTTTTGTTCTATTTTATTGAACTCAAGAAAATCAAAGGTGAAGGTCTTGGCCTATATGCTAAAGTCTACAGATCATTCCAGTTGTCTCATAATCAGAAGACTTGGGGGTTGAAGGAATATAGATAAGCCAGAAGAACATACCTCATATTTCAGCTGCAACTGTTTGACCATTTCGATCTTAGAGTCACGACTAGAGTGCACGTGGCTGAGATAGCCGGATAAAATATCATTGGCATTTAAATGGTTGTAATTGGCAACGTCAAAGCACACTTTTGCCTCTCCAATGCCTCTTGTTTCGCAGTACTCCGAGCCAGCTCGGTTGGATTCCCCGGTTCAATAAAACGGCTCCTGGTGATCTGAACGTCTTGGGCAGACGGTGATGGCGGGTTGGCTGAGCTTGATGGTCCAGTTGCGGAAGGGTTTATAGTGGTCTCTCAAACGATGGCTCTGGAGGATTTGCTTCTGCATCAATAGGCGGGTCTTCTGGAGCGTCGGTTAATGGAGAAGATGGCCTGGCCGGGTCAGATGCAAGCACCGGCGGGTCTTTTGCCGGTTTAGCGGCCTTTGCCTTCTTGGATTTATCTTGGCCACTAAGAGAAATGCTGCAGGATTGTCAGTATAAAGAAACAATTTGAACAAACTGGAAAGAAAGGAGGATTTTTTTACCCAGGGGCAGTCTTGAAGGCCGGAAATTGCGTCTGCGATGAGTCGCCAGAAGAGCGAGACACCTCCTGAAAAGATAAAACAAAGTTAAAGGTAAGGCAGGGGAAAGGATCCATTAAATAGAGTTAAAGACAGAAAGAAGTGAACCTCATTCGGGCGCTTCTGAGGAGTTTGTTGAAGAATGACAGCCGGCTCATCTTCAATCCGAGCCTGATGGCGGCTTTCATGTTGCTGCTTTTTCAAACGAAAGGTGGGATCCAAGTGAGCTAAGGGGTTAGAAAACCTTACTTTATGGATCACTCGTCCAATTTTTTGTCTTGGCAAGGGCTCTGAGTCGGAGGAAATGATAGTTACCTCTGCTTCCACAGCCTGACTGGCCCCAGTGTCATCCTAGTAATGATCAATGTCAATAAGATTGTTAAAAAATTGGCCAAGGGAATCAAGGGCTACCTCTGAATCAGATGTATCATCAAGCTTCATCAAATCTTCAGTAGTGCTCTTTTTCTTCTTTTTCGACATCCGGGTCGTTTTCTTGGCGTTTATGGCGGCGGCTTTCGCTTTCTTGGCAGCCTCACGGTCATACTTAACTTTCCAGAAGTCAGAGTTGGCCTGCAGATAGGTACAAACAAGATAAAGAGTCAGGCAAGTATTAAAACAATACGGCTGGGAAAATACAAAGGAGAGCTGGCAGAAGGGGTTTAACCCGATGACACTGCAATCTTCGTATTTCCCGTTAACCAGAAGAGTTGACATTGAGACAATATCTTCTTCTGTCAATTGAATGGGGCTGTGACGAAGAGAGTCATCCGGGCTTCCACCATACTCATACATCAGCTTTGACCGGCGGCTCAAAGGGATGACCCGCCATGAGATCCAGCAGCGGGTCAGATCAACTCCAGTTAACCCGTTCCACAACAGAGCATTGATCCTTTTGATGGATTGTATCAACCTCTTGCGTTCAGTGACAATAAGCTTATCAGGAAGCACGAACTTGGAGTCAAGTCGATCGGGGCGATAACCCGGCAGTGGCTTCTCGTTTGCTGGTGAAGTGTCCTGGCAGTAGAACCAAGTCTGGTTCCAGTCCTTTGGGTGACTTGGTAAGACAATGAGGGGGAAGACGGTACCCTGCCGGCACTGAATTGATATGCCTCCAAGCTCTAAGATAAGGCCGTTGGTGCACTCGTTCTACCGGTTCAGATAAAAGTATTCTCTAAACAACTCCACGGTCGGCTCTTGTTGAAGAAATACTTCGCAGAGTACTTGAAAGTTACAGATGTTAGATATGGAATTAGGCCCGATATCTTGAGGATGGAGCTTGAAAAAGTGGAGGACCTCTCTGAAGAACTTTGAGCCGGGCGGTGAGAAGCCGCGGTTCATATGGTCAGTGAAAATGATCCCTTCGCCATCTCTTGGGTTGGGCCGTTCTTCTTCCGAGTTAGGGGCACGGTAAGACGTGACAGTTTTCGCTAGAAGAAATCCTATGGTGAAGAACTCTTTCAAACATTCCTCAGTTACGGTTGAGGGAACCCAGTTACAGATGGTTGGTGCTCTGGACGGCATTGTCGGTGTTCTGGGAACGGGGGTCCCCAGACTTGCCTACCTGCGGCCTGCGGCGTGGCTCAAAGGGGGGCCCAGCACGGCCCATCTTCACCAACACAAACCCAAGACCCTCGTGAGGGGCCAAGCCTCGCAGGGCGGACGACGCGGAGCTTCCTCAGGCGCGGCCTCGTCAGGATGGCTCACGAGGAGGCGGAGAGATCAAGGCGGGGTACCTCACGAGGTGCCCGTGACGCAAGCCATGACGGCCGGGGGCGCCAGGCGGGTGCCAGCCCGCGCAGCGTCCTCCCTTCCTCTTTGTTGCAAAGGGGGCAAGCGCAGCCACGGAGTACCGAGGCATCAGGCAAAGGTTGCCATTTCGGTGCAACGAGACCAAGACCAGGAGGACTACGAGATGGAGGTCACCATGGAACCCAAGACGGTGTCATCACCAGAGCTTTGCGCATGCGAAGACTACTTTTGTCAGGATAGTTGATACTAGCTGTCCCCCTTCAAATTAGCCTGCCATTGTTGGCTCCCTTCCTGCTCGATACTTGGGAAGAGGACCAGGGCCTCTATAAATAGGACCAGCCACCCACAGGGCAGGGAGAGACGAAGAAAGGGAGAGACGAAGAAAGAGGGAGACGAAGAAAGAGGCAAGCAGGGAAGAGAGAGAGAGAGAGAGAGAGAGAGAGAGAAAGGTGACTGAGCTCCTCCCAGCAGTTCATCACCCCAGTCAAGAACAGACCCTCGCGAGGCTGTTCTTCCTTGTATTATTCATCATCATCAGCCCAAGAGGCAATCCACCACACCACACACTAGAGTAGGGTATTACACCACAACGGTGGCCCGAACCAGTATAAACCCTGTGTCTCTTGTGTTGTTC
Source organism: Triticum urartu (assembly GCF_003073215.2). Classification (NCBI taxonomy): domain Eukaryota; kingdom Viridiplantae; phylum Streptophyta; class Magnoliopsida; order Poales; family Poaceae; genus Triticum; species Triticum urartu. The sequence goes on along the minus strand of NC_053028.1, from coordinate 509,407,926 downwards.
TTTCCTTAGTTCAGATCCTAGCAAGGCGGAGGGGTGCAGGTAGGTAGGAGGCGAAATCTCCGCGCGCACCCCAGAGTTCGAACCTCAAGGGTCTGCCGGAACCCGAAATCCGACATTTGGCGCGCCAGGTAGGGGTGCGCCGGGATTCGTCTTCCACCACCCTGTTCTCCTCCGACCATCACGCCCATGTCTGACGCTCGTCAGGCCCGCGCCGAGCGCCGGGCCGCGCTCGCTTCCCGCGTCGCCTAGACGGCCCCTGTCGGCGGGCGACCTTGCCGTTCCCCGTCACCTGCCGTGAACGCCGCCACCGGCCCGGCGGGGGGCGAGCATCAAGCATCGTCCCAGCATCCGTCCGTGCGGCAAGACGGCCGCACCGCAACTCCCTCGCTCACCCCAGCTGGTTCTTCGTCCCGCGCGCTCCGCGCGCCCATGGAGGCTCGGGCTGCACTCATCGTGGAGAACGAGCTCCTGTGTTACCGTCCCGTCGACGACGTCTACGAAGAATGGCTCGTCCGCGTCGCCGAGCTTGTCCGCGCCGCAGGGGGCTCTCCTGCGCTGTCCGTTCCGCTGCACCGCACCCCGCCCCGCGCGGGCAATGAAGCCCCAGCGGCGCCCTGGCCGCCTCCTCCTCATGAAGGCGCCATGGCTCCAAGGCGCGTGGCCCCTGGGCGGAACCCGCTCCGTCAGGCGCCAGCGCAGCAAGAGCAGAGCTGTCAAGAAGTCCCTCGCCCGCAGGAACCTGCCAGGGCGCTCCCTGCTCCAGCACGTCGCGACCATGCTCCTTCTCCCGCGCGTCAGGACCCCATGCTGCTCCCAGCTGCAGCGCATGGGGACATGCAAGACCAAGTTCCCCGTCATCCAAGGCCTCCCGTGGCCACAGCAGGCTGCCGCGCCTTCACCGCCGAGCTACGCAACGTCGTGTGGCCCGGCAAGTTCAAGCCAGACCTGCCTCCTCGCTACGACGGCACGGCTGACCCTGCGGAGTTCCTCCAGCTCTACGAGCTGGGCATCGAAGCTGCCAATGGAGACAAGAAGGTCATGGCGAACTGGTTCCCCATGGCGCTCAAGGACGGGGCCCAGACCTGACTCCTGAACCTGGCTCCAGGCACAATCTCCTCCTGGGACGAGATGCGCACCGGCTTCATCGCCAACTTTCAAGGCAATCGCGACCGGCCACCCGCCGTGAGCGACATGCGCCGCATCAAGCAACAGCCTGGGGAGACCCTGCAGAAGTACATCCAGCGCTTCAACAGTGCGCGCCTCAAGATTTCCAAGGTGACTGAGGAGGCCATCATCTCGGCCTTCTCCGACGGCGTGCGCGACGTCAAGATGAAGGAGGAGCTGACGATGCATGAAGACCTGTGCACTTCCCTGGAGCTGTTCAACTTGGCAACCAAGTGCGTCAGGGCCGAGGAAGGGCGTCTCTCCCTCCTCGAGCTGCCTGCCGCAGACCCAGAATAGAAGAAGCCCAAGGCCAAGGATGTGAAGCGCAAGGGGGCTGCCGTGCTCGCGGCAGAACCATACACCAAGCAGGGCAGAGATCAGCCCGAACCTTCCAAGGGCAGCCGGTACTGTGTGTACCACGACCTCCACACCCACAACACCAACGAATGTCAAGAGCTCCGAGCCGTGCGAGAAGGAAGGATCGGCCGTCGCCCTGACCGTAGTGACCGGGGCTACGGTCGAGGAGGAGGAAGGAACGCAGGACGCTGGGAAGACCGTGGCCCGCGCCAAGGGTGGCGCGATAAACCTCGCGAGGATCGCTGGCAAGACCCGCCTCGCGAGGGAGGCTGGAGAGATCAGCCTCGCGAGGGAGACTGGAGGGATCAGCCTCGCGAGGATCACCCGCAAGGCAACGCAGGCCTCCCACCGCTGCCACCGCAGCCAAGGAGAAACGAAGACCGCCACCGGGACGAGGGGGCTGGGGGCTTCCAGGAGCCGCGCGCGATCGCCTGCATCTTGGGCGGGGCACAAGCCCCAGCCTCTCAGCGTATCTTCAAGAAGTTCACCCGCGAAGTGAACGCAGTCCTCCCCAGGCTCGAAGCCATGCACCCTCTCAGGTGGTCGGCATGCGCCATCACGTTCAGCTCAGCAGATCAGCTCAAGTGTGCGGCTACAGCCGAAGTTCTCCCGATGCTTTGTTCCCCAATCATCAGCAACGTGGTGGTCACCAAGACCCTCATCGATGGCGGGGCAGGGCTCAACGTCCTGTCCGTGGAAACATTCAACAACCTCCAAGTGCCCTACAGCCAGCTTCAGCCAACCAAGCCTTTCTCCGGTATCACCAACGGCTCCACGGTCCCGATTGGGCAGGTCCGCCTCCCTGTCACCTTCGGGGCACGCGACAACTACCGCACCGAGCTTATCAACTTCGACGTCGCTCACATTCGCCTGTCGTACAACGCCATCCTTGGGTACCCAACGCTGGCCAAGTTCATGGCCGTAACTCACCACGGCTACAACGTCCTCAAGATGTCAGCAAGCGGCAGAGTCATCATGGTGCCCTGTGAAGAAAAGGACGTGGTGTGTTCCCTGGAACGAGCCTTTCAGGCCGCGTCACTGGAAGACCCGGATCGTGGAAGCAGGAGGCCTCCCGAGACCGCCCCTAAGAAGAAGAAGACATCGTCCGGCCCGACCACTCAGGAGGCAGGCCCCTCTGGGCCCGCGCTTGCCCAGGGGGAACCTCCTTCCATCGCATAGGAAAGTGCGCCCGGCGCCCTCCTCAGGCAGGGCTCGGGGGCTCTCCCCTGGGGGGCCACCGACCTAGCCAAGGTCACGAGGGAGGCGCTTGGGCACCACATGGAGGCGTGTTTCGAAGCACGTTTCCCTCAAGAAGGAGCAAGGCAAGGAGATCCAGACCCTCAGGAGTTCGTCAACAAGGCCATTCAGGAGCTACAGGAGTCAAGAGTCATGAAAGGCGGCCGCCGCCTACCAGCAGTGGCTCCCCATCCAGGCGAGGATGGTGGGCTGCGCGTCTGCATCAACATACCAGGGCTCAACCGAGTCGCCTCTCTGGAGAGCCTCTAGCCCTCGCGAGTGGGGCGCTGCGGAGGCCCACCCCACAGCTACGTTCGCATGCCTTACGGCTTGCCGTACGCGACTGCCATGTACCAGCGCCTCATGAGGGGCATCATGGAGGCACAAGAGGCCAGGCGTTCCGCAGCGCTGGCAGGGATGGAGATGCCCGTGAGGAGCCGCCAGCGCCTCCGGAGCCTCCCGAGGCCCCTGGGCCTGGGGGCTCGTGAGGATCGGCTCCCGCAGCCCACCGAGTCTGCTACACCAACACCCCTTCGTCCTCAACGTCATCAGGTGACATCTTTCAAGTTTTCACTTCCAGCTGGGAGCACCCCCCAGGGTTGCATTATTCCCAGGCCGCGTGGGTCCGTCCCTGCGGCGTGTATCCCTTTTTATTCCATGTTGTTATCTTACCTTGTTGGGGGCGCCCTTCGGGCTGCATGATCCCCAAGCCGCTCGGGCCTGACCCAGTAATGTCCGCATTCCCAGCATCTATTTGAACGAATCCACTCCTTCGCGGCTAATGTGTTTACCCAGTTGCCTGCTCAGCCGACACCAACTAACGGAGCTGCTCCCAAACGGCACGACGCTTGCGCATGGGTCCATCCCCGCAACGCCGACAAACCTGGATGGCTGAGCTCTGGCCGCGGCAGCCCCGCATAGCGTCACCTCGTCAAGCCTTCAGTGCCTCACTACCCCTCGGAAGCAACCAACGGCTGACTGTCAATTGTCATGGCAACCCCTTGTTTTTTCTATGATGGACCTGCAGGACCACCTGAAGGGGCCTGCGTCAGGTGAGGCCCTTGCGGTGTCTCCTTCGCTCTCGTCCGCGCGAACTGCTTGCACGTTAAAGGGGGGTGCCTGAGCATCGCGACTCAGGGCTCCTACTGGCTCTCCAGCCCTCACCCTCTGGCCTTGACCACGGCATCGTGAGCTGGCATACCAGCGACGGCTGAGACTCGCTCGAGGGCCGGGACCCGAGGACGTAGAGCAGAAAGGGGAGCAAAGGCGAGAGGGGAGAGACACACGAGGACCTCGCCGAGCAACCTCGCGCCTGCCGATGCACGGACCCGGCGACACGCTAGAGAGCGGCCCCTAATCCTCGAGATAAGTCATCACCCGGAAGTGCAAGCTGCCGTGGCACCATCCCCGCACCTAATGCTACCCTGTGTTAGCGACGCCGCTCTCCTTTCTCACCAAACAACGGCTGCTTGGGCGCCAAAGGGGACCTCCTGAGCATCGTGACTCAGGGGCTCTTACCGAACTCCGGGTCGCTCACCTCCTGGCCTTGACCACGACATCGCGACCTGGCATACCAGTGACGGTTGAAGCCGCCTTGGGACTGGGACCTGTCAGCGCAGAGCACCAAGCCCTCGTGAGGTTCGAAAGGGAGGACTGAGCTAAGACGGACTGAGCAACTCGTGCAATTCTACGACAAGGGTTATATTGACAAAAAAGGATCACAGGCACCTTACAAGCCCTCACGGGACGCGTTTTTAATTCCTCACAGGGAACAGATCCTAAAGGGACACAAACTACGCGCGACCCTGCAAAAGACGCCATCATCAACAGTGGGCTGTCAAGCACCGACGCCAACCCCATCCAGATCAGAGACGGCGGCGGCCTGACGAGCCCGCCCTACTCCAGGAGCGGCGCCGGCTCGGGGGCTCGTAGGTGTCGTCGCTCGTCTCCGGAGTCGCGAAGAGCTCGCCGGAGTCGCTGGAGCCTCCGACGCCTCCACCACCTGAGGAGCCGCCAAGGGAGCGGTTGGCGGGCCCAGTCCTCGTCGCGGCAGGGTCCGGGCCACCTTCCCCGGGGCAACACTCTAGCCGGCGCCTGCTCGCATCGGAGACCTTGAAGAGCATCACCGAAGTACCGTCGTAATCCAAGTGGACCGCGAAGACGCCCCTTACCCTGCAAACCCAGGTGATCTCTCTCCAGCCCCGAGTCATGAAGACCTCGCCCGGGGC